>NW_007258459.1:862177-896711 GCF_000164805.1 Carlito syrichta | reverse complement strand
GCGGGCTCAGGCAATCTACTCACCTCAGCCTCCCAAAGGCATGGGATTACAGGCTGAGCCACCGACCTGATGATTAAGGATTTTAAGATGAGGAGTTTATTCTGAATTATCTAGAGGGCCCAGTGCAATCACAAGAGTCCTTATAAATGAAAGAGGGAGGCAGGAGAGAGTGAGTTAGAGGAAGAGGTGTGAAAGTGGAGGACAGGCGATAGGATGGTGATGGCGGCTCTGAAGATGGAGGGAGAGGTCTTGAGGCAAGGAATGTTGCTGGACTGGAGAAGCAGGGAAAGGCAAGGGAGGGAATTCTCCCCTAGGCCTTCCAGAAAACATGGAGCCCCACCAACACCTGCATTTCAGCTCCATAAAATCCATTTCAGATTTCTAATCTCCAGAAATATAAAATGATCCATTAGTGTTTTATACCACCACACTTGTGGTAATTTGTTACCGCAGCAATAGGAAATTAATTCAGATGGGCAGAATGAGCTGTTGCATTCCCAATTTTATTTGATCAGATAGCTTTTTTTTTAAAAATTGGAGTCTCACTTTGTCGCCCAGGCTGGAGTGCAAATGGCACACTCAGGACCACTCCAGCATTGACCTACTGGGCTCCAATGATCCTTCTGCCTCAGCCTTCCAAGTAGCCAGAACTATAGACACGTGCTACCATGCCCAGCTAATTTTTTAATTTATTGTAGAGACGAGGTCTTGCCAAGGTGCCTGGGCTGGTCTTGAACCCGCAGGCTCGGGCAGTCCACTCGCCTTGGCCTCCCAACGTGCTGGGATTACAGGCTTAGCCACCGAGCCCGGCCTGCTCAGATAACTTTTTTGTCTCCTGAGCAGACAGATGTCCAGTTTGCCCACAACAAAGGATTTCCAGACAGTGAACTTTCATTGCTAAAACTGGAAAACTCCCACACAAATCAGGACAAGTTGGTCACCCTATTCCTTAATTACTAGTGATGCATATATCATTGTCCTAAAATATGAAGTAACAAAGAAAAAACTTCAGAGAGTGGAAGAAGATGATACTTATCATTTAAGATGCTACTATTTCATCAGGGTCAGCTGTATATCCATGCATCTTGCCACGTTTAGCACCATTTCTAACTGCCCCTACAACTGTCTGAGGTAGTAAAACAAGGCTGCCCAGCTTGTAGCAGTCCTGACAATGATCTCTGAAGGCTGATCTTGGCATCCAGCCTTGGCTGAGGAAAAAAGGAACTCTCCACAGGCCCATAGGAGAGAAACCTTTCTACCTGCTTAATTCTACCCACCCCTTTTTAGACCAAGATCCCTTTTGTCCTTTGTTTTATCTGTAGTTATAAGGCATTTACTATTAGTTTGACTATGTTTTAAATGCTATGAGGAAATCCTAAGAAAGTATTCAGTGGGACTTTGCTCTGAATATGGTCCCACAACAAGGCAAGATTTAGACAATGAGAGCAAAATACAGAAACATGGGAAACAGCCCAAATTTCTAGAAGTGAGAATAACTGGGGTAAGTTCTGTGGGCTCTAAAGGTGGATTTCAATGTAGGTAGATGGGGACAGCTAGGAAATGATTTCTAAAGTCATGGATACAGACCAGTAATTTTCTCCAAGACACAACACCAAGTAGATTCCCACACTACCCCAGATCCTCACAAGATTCCTAAATGGTTCTAACATGAGGAATGCAGGACCCACTGATTTATGGCAATGTGTCCCAATATGTATCCTACAGACCACTTGTCAGCTGAATGAGTTTGTAGATGACTATATATGAGGGGGGCCCAAAAAAACCTGGAATTATTTTTTTTTGGAGGGTGGGCCCTTTGTAGTACAGGCTTCTCCCAGTAGGTAGTGTTCTAGGAACTCATAAGGATCAGTGTACCAGCTAGTGTTGTTGTGAGACGCTAGGTTTGACTTCAGTGAATTTTTTGGGGAGATGCTTTCAATGTGTTTGCCCATTTCATGATGGGTAATTTACAAGCGCACTGGCCCACACTGTTCAGCAGTTTTTGACCTCCATGCCCCACACTCTATTTGCCTGATCTCACCCCTAGTGACTTTTTTGTTTGTTTGTTTCCCTGGATGAAAAAAGTCCTCAGGGGGAAATGTTTTGCCACTGTGGAAGAGGTGAAACAAAAAACAGCAGAAGCACTATAAGGTATCAAAATTGACAAATTCAGAAACTGTTCTGAGCAGTGGAAAAAGCATCTCAATAAGTGTATTGCATCAGACAGAGAGTACTCTGAAGGTGACTGAAGTTTAAACATGTAAGAATAAATACACAAGGTTTTTATAAATAAATTCCATTTTTGTGGGGCTTCTCCTCATAGCTGTTTTTATGATTCACCATACGGGATAGCTTATTAAGGTTTTGAGTGTTATAGTAACGATACCTGTGTAGCTTTGTTTGGTCTACCTCTTCCCAAACTTACTAGAAACACACATATATGTATACATCAAATTATCTATCAATCAATCATTTATCTATAATATCACATCTACATTAGAGAAAATACTGAGGTGGGTGCAGTGGTTCATGCCTATAATCCCAGCACTTTGGGAGGCCGAGGTGAGAGAATTGCTTGAGCTCATGGATTCAAGACCAGCCTGGGCAACTTGGTGAGACCTCATTTCTACAATAAATTTTTAAAAATTAGCCAGGCATGGTGGCACGGGCCTGAAGTTCCAGCTACTTGGAAGGCTGAGGTGGAAGGTTCACCTGAGCCCAGCAGGTCAAGGCTGTGGTGGCCATGAATCTGCCACTATACACCAGCCTGGGTGACAGAGTGAGACTCCAACTAAAAAAAAAGAAAGAAAATACCAGGATAGGATTGAGAGAAATAAAGTCAAGACATTCTGGTTAACAGGACACTTTCTCAACTCCCACAGACTGTGGGGGAGGGTGGGGAGATACCACTGTTTCCAACATGCAACCATAACATTCCAAATGATTTACAGGAGAGTGAGGGCACGGTCCCATTCCGAAGACTTTTTACAAATGAAAATCTTTGGCTGGTTGGGTGCGGTGGTTTAAGCCTGTAATCTCAGCACTTTGGGAGGCCGAGGCAAGAGGATTGCCTGAGCTCAGGAGTTCGAGACCAGCCTGGGCAACTTGGTGAGAACTCATCTCTACAATAAATAAAAAAATAAGCTAGCATAGTAGCATGCGCCTGTAGTGCCAACTGAGGCTGAGGCAGAAGGATCACCTGAGCTGAGCAGGTCAAAGCTATGGTGGCCATGAGCATGCCACTGCACTCCAGCCTGGGCGACAGGGTGAGATTCCAACTCAAAAAACAAACAAACAAACAAAAACCCTGGCCTTACTTTCATCTATTCTTCTATCTTGGCCTTCTGCAGAGGGTCCATATTGGTGACCTACCACAGGCAGAGAGGAAAAGTGGAAGCTAAGCTCTGGGAGCCAAGGTCGGCAACATGCTTGGGATATTTGATAAAATGGGCCAAACCAGTAGTCACATGCCTGTTGGTGGGGAAATACCAAGGGATCTAGGAAAAGTCTTGACAAAAATCGTTCTCTTATTCCTGTATACAAGCATTAGAAAGTCCTTTTGCCCAGAGATAATTCTCTTAACCATGTATGAACAAAAGTTCTCATTCTCCAGCCATGAAAAATAATGAATTGTTTATAATACTTCAGAATCTCTGAAAATAGAGGTAAAAACATGATTATGCAGTGACAGCAAAATTCATCCTTGTAGAAAAAACAAGGGGCTTCCTTGAACCAAGACTGATGGAAGAGCTCAAGTGAAGGGAATGTGAAGATAGTGGTCAGAGAATAAGTACCCTTAGAACATTTGCAAGGAAAGTAAAAGTGCCAGATCTATGTCGGGAGAATGGTGTGACATGAACTAGTTTGGAGAGAGAAAGCAAAAGATAATCTAAGTGGACACTCTACTGCATGGAAAAGGGCTGGGGCCAGTCTGAGTTGCTGCTTTTATAAATGATGTTCATCCGAAGTACAAGGGATGTTTTTACGTTTCTAGAAAACACTAAGCTCGCCCAGATGGTGAAATGCCAAGCTGTTAGTGACAAACAGCAGGAAGATCTTTACCAGGTTGGGTGAGTGGGCAGAAGAGAGGCAGTAGAGCTTCAGAATGGCAAGAACAAGGTAATAAATCTGGTGAAAAGAAAGTCAGTGATGGCTATATGAGGTGACAGGCCCTGAGCTCTCAGCTACAGCTCAGAAAAGTACTCCGAGCATAACCCCAGGATGTGGAGGTGGACAGGGCTAGGGAACAGCTATTTGCTCCTTACAGGACTTTGCAACTTCTCTAAGGAGTGAGTGGAAAACTTGCATGTAAGGATGGATAGCTGTGGCCAAATTATAAAATAGGCAATTATTTGTAATAACCAGTACACACACACACACACAATCACTTTGCTGCAGTAAATAGCTTAAGATGATTGCAGGAAAGAGAATTAGCTAAAAATGTTAAGCAGAAGTTAAGAGTGGAGATGGTTCCCAGAGGAAAACAATTTGGAGTGCTTAATGAGCATCATCTGTCCCGGCAGGGGACCCAAAGGACAGGGAAGGTGGGAGGGGAGCCCAAGTGATGGGGTAAGGGCCCTGGCAGAGGGAGATTCCTGGTCGTCCAAGTTTCTGGCATTCAATCACTTATATCTAACTGTTAGGAAAGAAAACAACAACAAAAATTTCGAGCAAGCCTCCTTCAGATGGAGCAGACTCACAAACTACTCTGAACTTAACTTTCACGATAAGCAGCCATTTTTTTGCTCAGCTACTTACACACC
Organism: Carlito syrichta; assembly: GCF_000164805.1. NCBI lineage: Eukaryota > Metazoa > Chordata > Mammalia > Primates > Tarsiidae > Carlito > Carlito syrichta. Next base: position 891,948 of record NW_007258459.1, on the reverse strand, counting down.
CAGAAAAGCTGACAAGGCTTTTCCTGTCCCTCTTGCTCCATCATCCACTATTTTTTTTTTGAGTTGGAGCTTCACTCCGTCACCCAGACCGGAGTGCAGCGGTTGCTCCCGGCCACCGCAGCCTCGACCTGCTGGGCTCCGGCGATCCTTCCGCCTCAGCCTTCCGAGTAGCTGGAATTACAGGCGCGCGCTACCACGCCCGGCTGATTTTTGATTTATTGTAGAGATGAGGTCTCGCTGCCCAGGCGTGATGAAGGTCCAGGAGCCAGTGGGGAGAGTGACGGCCTCCCCGTCCCTTCTGGTTTACCTTTCTGTTCTCTGGGTGTATGATGATGAGGAATGGGTTTGCTATAGGTGTGGGTGAGGTGATCCCCAGGATGGGATATCCACGACAATGATAAAACACCTTCTGGAGAAGACGTTGCCTCTGCCTTAGTTTTTGTTTGTCCCTAAGTAGCTGTGGGAACAAGACTATTAAGGAACTTTAAGTGGTGTTTTGAAATGTGAACCTATCTCAGTTGTGGTTTCCAGGAAGATTCAGTGAGTTAATTTCCACTGGGTTCAAATTAGAAAACATTCTTCCCTTGTATAAAACTGTTATTTGTATACTCCTGGGATTTTTTTATTTTTGATTTTTTTTGTAGAGACAAGGTCTCACTATGTTGTCCAGGCTGGTCTCAAACCCCTAGGCTCAAGCAATCCTCCCTTCTCAGTCTCCCAAAGTTCTGGGATTACAAGGGTGAGCCACCATGCCTGGCCTGCTCCTTTAAAGAAAGAACATGGAGCTGGAGAAAGTAGAATGAAATAAAATCTCTAAGGGAAGGTGGGGGCCTTTCAGGTAAGGACAAATAAAAAATCTTGACCCTCTTCTCCCTCCATGGAGAAATGATCAAAGCTTAGAAGCTTGGTGAGGTGCAGTGTCTCACATCTATAATCCTAGTACTTTGCGAGGCTGAGGCAGGAAGATCATTTAAGCCCAGGAGTTCAAGACCAGCCTGGGCAACATAGGGAGACATCATCCCTATGAAAAAAAAAAGTTAGCCAGGTGTGGTGGTGGGTGCCTGTAGTCTCAGATACTCAGGAGGTTGAGGCAAGAGGATCGCTTGAGCCCAGGAGTTTGAGGCTGTGGTGGGCCGTGATCATGCCACTGGACTTTTAGCCTGGGTGACAGAGTAATACCCTAGTTCAAAAAACCGCCCCCAAAACAAAAGAAGATGAGGAAAAAAAAGTACCTTTTGCTGGTCCAACTCCTTTCATACTTGAGTGACATGGCACTTAAGAAGGGTATTTAGGGATACATTCAAAGGCATTCACAGAAAAACTTAGATGACCTAGGAATGTTAGGGAATGGATTTTTCTGACTGAGGGTTAAACTAGCAGCACATCCTTGGGGTCTTGGGTCTGGTCCTTCCCCAGCCCTCCAAAGGAGCCATCTGCCTTAAAGATAGATCCCTTGAGCTCATCCCTGCTTCCAGGAAGACCTGAGATCCCCTAAATTTCCACCACCTGCCACAGGAAGCAAGCAGATCCTCTGTTGTTTCCTTGTTTGTCATAAGATAAATTAAGCTTTACTAATATGTAATACGCAGACTGATCCTGGGCCCCACTGTTGTGTGTCATTCTGAGGAAAAAGGGAGATGTCCCATGCGGGTTGGGAAGGGATATTTAGTGTTTTTTGTTTGTTTGTTTGTTTGTTTGTTTGTTTTTTGAGTTGGAGTCTCACTCAGTCGCCCAGACTGGAGTGCAGTGGCCACTCCCGGCCACCGCGGCCTTGACCTGCTGGGCTCCGGCAATCCTTCTGCCTCAGCCTTCCGAGTAGCTGGAATTATAGGCGAGCGCTACCACGCCCGGCTGATTTTTTTATTTATTGTAGAGATGAGGTCTCGCTGCCCAGGCGGGTCTCGAACCCGCGGGCTCAGGCAATTCACTCACCTCAGCCTCCCAAAGGCGTGGGATTATAGGGTGAGCCACCGAGCCCGGCTTAGTGTATTTCTTACTTGTTTCTTCCCGTTCAGCACTTTTTATTTATTTCAGTATATGTTTATGTGTGCTTGGTTAAACAGATTCACTGATGTTAGTTCATTTGAACTAAACTAACCCTTGCAAAATGGACCTGTGATTTCAAAAGATTCCTGAAAGAAAACTGAGGACTGGAGACTACACACTAATCATACAAGCACAAGTGAACAGGGAGAATACGGCAGAGTGGACGATGATCCATCCTCCTCCTGGCAAGAGCTTTTCCATAGCCAAACTGAAAGGAGGTATCTGTAGAAACCTAGAATAAACTTAGTTTAGCGTAGTCTTTCTGCCTCAGCATAGCCATTTTTGCTTAGACTTTACCCTAGACATGCTTTGAATCTAGCACAGGTTAGACATAGATACATTTCAAACAGGCAGGATTTAGGAAGCATTCAGACATTCTACTGCAGGCCAAGCAGCAGCTTACCCTAACCCCTCGGCAAATCTCCATCAGATGCAAGACAAGGACAGAGCCAAAGAAATGATAATAGACCACCTTTTGGTCAAGGAGTTTGTGGACTGCAAATGTCTGACAAATCTCTTGCAGGAAAAATCCCCTCCCCTTGTCTCCACCCATCTAGCCCACCACCTGAGGGCACAGGATGCTAATGTCTGTCGACTTCAAGATCTAAGACTCATGTGTCAACAATCAACATCAAAGACCCCCAGCCCTGGGCATTCCTCCAGGCCTAAAACCTCTTACCCCAAAGGTTCTTAAATATACCTATTTCCTGGCCCTGGAGGCCACACTTGCCTCTGAGTGTCAGCCCCCTTTCCAATATGTGAAAGGTGAATAATAAACTTTACTACTTTCTACTTTCCTCTTGTTGCAATCTTGCATTATTCCCATGGCCTTGGCCCTGGCACTGGACCACCCCCACAGTGGATGCTTTCACAAACTATAAGGTAAAAGTAATGATCTGATCTGATCAGACAAGAAATGTTCCATAAAAACCTCAAATGTTTCCACAAGATGATCTGAAGTATGGATTTCAAACATTTGTACTTGCCTTGAGCTTTTCCCCAAAGGCAGCAGGAAGCCATGTCAATTAGCAAGACAGTTAAACACTGTTTCAGAACTTTCAGTTTGCCCTCTGGGAGACCCAGAGAACGCTGTAAGGAAGAACATGGATGACTGCAGGGGGAGAAGACAAGGTGGGTTGGGGGACTTTGAGGTGCCATCAACTGAAATGGGCATCTCAGAGGAGGGGCCAGCACATGGGGAAGATAAATTCAGCCCTGAGTTTCAGGTGCCCATGGGAGAACTAGGTGAAGCTGGTCACACCAGGCTGTCTAGTAGGGCACTTCAAACTTCACCTGTCCTACCCTGGGCTCCCTATTTTCCCATGCAAACTCTGTCCCTTTCCTGTAAGTAAGAGATGGTGAAAACACTCATTTTTGGCCAGATGTGGTGGCTCATGCCTATAATCCCAGCACTCTGGGAGGCCGAGGTGAGAGGATTGCCCGAGCCCACGGGTTCGAGACCAACCTGGGCAACTAAGCAAGACCTCATCTCTGCAATAAATTAAAAAAATTATCTGAGCATGGTGGTGCACGTGCCTGTAGTTTCAGCTACTCGGAAGGCTAAGGTGGAAGAATTGCCTGAGCCTAGCAGGTGGAGACTGTGGTGGCCAGTGCACTCCAGCCTGGGCGACAGAATGAGAGTCCAACTCAAAAAAAAAAAAGAAAAAGAAAAAGCTGGGCTCTGTGACTCAGCCTGTAATCCCGTGCCTTCGGGAGGCTGAGGTGAGTGGATTGCCTGAGCCTGCGGGTTCGAGACCCGCCTGAGCAACGAGACCTCATATCTACAATAAATCAAAAAATCAGCCGGGCGTGGTAGCGCATGCCTGTAATTCTGGCTACTTGGAAGACTGAGGCAAAAGGATCGCCGGAGCCCAGCAGGTCGAAGCTGCGGTGGCCAGGAGCGGCCACTGCACTCCAGTCTGGGTGACAGAGTGAGACTCCAACTCAAAAAAAAAAAAAAAAAAAAAAAAAGATAAAAGGCTCACCTTCCTGAAATAATTAGCTCATTGGAGACCCTGGGGGATAAATGGGCTCTTCCTTCGAAATACAAACATCTACTTAGTCAGTTAAGTGAATTCCCTATTCGCCTAAGTCAGAGCCATACAATCTCTCTCTTGGAATTCTCTCTCTCCCTTGTGGCCCACCACCAAACCTCTCCTCCTCCACCGAAAGAATGAATCGTTAAAAAATTAGGGTAGGAAGGGAGAGACAGGACTTGGGAGCAGTAGGATTGGGGTGGATGTTGTCAGGAAGAAGGACTGAGTTACTAAAGACAACCAAATGCAGAACAGGGTCTTCAACCCCTTTGCCAGGCGGCCAGTCATCCTGCCTCCAGTTTGGGCTTAGATGCCCCTGAAATCTCGCTTTTGGCTCAGGCCTGCTAACAGGCACAGAGTTTTGGCTTTGTCCTTGGTGACTGCTCAGTCCTAGAGATTCATACATCCACAGGCCAGGAGTGGGAATTTATGTATTTTTGGGGGGGAACAAGCATGATGAGATTTCCCAGCTATATTGGACATTTTAGGGTGCTGAGTAAGGACATACAAAAGCAATGGTAGTTAAATCAAGTTGGCGATTCAGAGTGCTTCAATACCTTACACTGAATAATCACACTTGCAAAGCAGCATTTGGTCATCTTCACGATGAAGATCTACTTTTTTTTTTGCATTCCTGGGCTTTGAAATTACTTGTTTCAGGTGAAATGAAGGGAATTGGCAGGGGGAGCTGTAAAACCTTTCAGCTCATTATTTCACCTTGTTTTAGACCCTCAATCCACCACCCATCAGCAATCAGTAACTCAGTGATAATGTCAAAGACATAGATAACTACTGTGCACAGAACAACAATTCCTCAAGAGAGGGACTAGCAGCAATTCCTCACAACAATTCCTCAAGAGAGGAGCTGTGAATTCCTTTTATAGTTGAGGAAACTGAGGCATGGCAGACTTAAGTAATTCACTCAAAGCTATGTGGTTGGTAAGCAGCACATAGAACTTGGGCTCAAGTTCATCAGTATAACCAGATAAAGCCTGCAATCTCTGCCTTCCTGCATCTGCCTTCAGAAAACTGCCCTTGGCTCCCTAATGGCTGTGATTTCTCACTTTTTTGAAACATTAACTAGGCCTCTATTTAAATATCCATCTAGCTAGGGGAGCTACACTTAATCATTTTTTAATACAAAAGGGACAGTCTTACGTGACAGAACAATACCACATATTCATCAAAACTTGAAGATAGATGTGCCTTTCATTTTTAGAGGGAATTCTATAGCTTTCAACAGAGTTACATATTGATTTTGTTTTCCATATTGATTTTACAGCCAGCTCTGAAAAGTGAATGAGTGTTTTATCATTTTACTTGCCAGAGCTAACTGAAGCAGATACTCGTGAAGTCACTGCAGGGTGAATCATCTCATCAACAGGTTAATTTTGGAGATCTGAGAGATATTTCTGTCTCATTGCAGAAGAGCAACTGTCACTAAAAACAACATCTACTTACATGACTTCTTTAAACAAAACTTACCCATCCCTCCCCCACTCCTTGCATCTAACAAATAACTTGTGTCGCTGATAGATCATATCAGGCATGATAATAATAAAGTCCACTGCATAGTGCTCATTCTCCTAAATGCTTTATGCAGTTATTCATCACATCCTTGCAACAACTCTGAAGCAGGCACTCATGCCATCAGCTGCAGCAGCGATAGTAGTAGTTGCAGCATTTTATATTCTAGGAAACCAAGGCAAAGAGCTAGGAAGTCTTGTCTAAACCTACCCTTTCGGAAGTGGCAGAGCTGGACGGGGCACTCTGCCCCAGGGGGAGCCTCAGAGTACAGGGCTTCAGCCTGCCACACTGAACTGCTATGCATGGGTGGCTAACATCAATTAGTAAAAATGATTTTTTGAATTATTGCCCACCTTAAGATGGAGACTGAGCAGTGTTTTTCCCCTCACGAGAACTGATTTTTTAAAAAAGCACAGAGCATCTCAAACATATAGGCAAAACAGAAGACAATATAACAAACACTGTGTGGTCACCCTCTAGATGGAACAGTTCTTAGTGTCTGGCTCTCAGAGACAAAGGGAAGTAAAGCCCTCTTTGTTTTCAACTCCTTCTCTTCTGCTTCTACTTCCCCAAGTCTAACTGCTCTTCAAGAGTTGCTGTGTCCTTGTCTCATCCATGTTTTTGCACTTTTGCTTCATTGCATGAGCATGCGTGCATGCATCAGTATGATATTGCTTAGAATGTCTCTAAACTCACATAAAAGGTGTGATACTACACAGACCCTTCTACAACTTCTCATTCAGCATCCTGCTTTCCAGATTTATTTAGTCATTTGGTTGCTTTTATGAATATATTATATATTCATGCTTCCTGCTGATGGTCATTTAAGTTCCTTATGCTTTCTGCAAGCAAAAACGTCCACAGACGTGTCTCCTTTTGCACACAGGCAAGAGTTTCCTGGGGTCTACACCTAGAACTTGACTGCCAAGTCCTGCAGCAAGGGCTGTCAACCACTCTCCAGAGAGACTGCACTAATTTTCACTCCCAGCAGGAGTGTATGAGTTCCTGGGGTTCTGCTTCCTCATCAACACTTCAAATCATCCAACTTCTTAATTCTGCCCATCTGATAGGTACAAAATGGTATCTTGTGTTAATGTGCATTTCCCTGATTGCTAGTGAAATTAAATATAATTTTGTGTTTATTGGGCATTCAGGTTTTTCTCTTCTGTGAATTGGCTGCTCATATAATTTACTCATTTCCCCCCCAATTGGATTGTATGTCTTTTTCTTGTTAATTTGTAGGAGTTTTTATATATTACAGACTCTGTTCCTCTGCTGTTCACGAGTTGTAACTATTTCCTCCCAGTCTGTAGCATTACCTTTGAACTTTATTATAGTATCTTCTGTCATATAGAAAATTTAAATTTTAACGTAGTCAAATTTGTCAATCTTTTCCTTGATGGTTGGTGTTTTGCGTATCTTGTTCTAAAAATTATTTTCTTGCCATGAGGTAATAAAAGAGTCTCGTACATTTTCCAGAAGCTTTAAGGGTTTGTTTTTCACATGTACGTCTTTAGTCCATCTGAAAATTATTTGCACATATTGTATGAAGTCAGGTATCTTTTTCTCCTGGCAATTTTCTATTTATTGAATAGTTCATCCTTCTACTATTGATCTGGTAGGCTCCCTCCCTTTTTTTCATATCAAGTTTCCATATTGCATAGATAGATCTGTTTGAGTTTTTTACTTGATTCCATTAGTCTTTTGGTCCATTTCAGTACCAATATAACATTTTCTTAATTACCTTAACTCATAATAAGTCATGACAGACCAAAGGGAAGTGTCCCTTCCAGTTTATTCTGCTTAGAAATTGCCTTGATTATTCATGCCTTTACTCGTCCATAGGAATTTTAGAAACATATGATCAAATGCCATGAATACCCTCTAATAATCTGGGGTGAACTTGTATCTTTATGATATTGAACCATCCCATCCAGTCACACGATATGTCTTCCCATTTAGTCAGATATATTCTCCTGTGTCCCTCAATAATGTATATAGTCCTCACTGTAAAGCTCTTGCATATCTTTCATCAGATTTACTTCCACGGCTTTATAGCTCTGGTTGCTACTGTTAGCACAGTTTTTTTCTATTACAGTTTCTAAATGGTTATTAAGGATTCATAGGAACCCAACTGGTTCTTGTATATTTATCTCCAAATGAGAATTTTTGCTGAACTCTTTTATTAGTTGTAATCTATTTTATGTAGCACCTCTTGGATTTTTTTTTTAATGTACACAAAATTGCCTGCACAAAATGATTGTTTTCTTCTGCCTCCTATTTATTTTTCTTGCTTGTGCTGTTGGGAATATCCAGCGCGGTGTTGATAGTAAGAGTGTTACCTGGCATCTCTGTCTTGTTCCTAACTTTAACAGGATTGTTTCTAAAATTTCTCTACTGAGTATGATGTTTGCTGTGGGTTTTTGATGATATCACTTACCAAGTTAGTTTACCAAGTTAAGTAACCTTCTTTCTATTCCTATTTTGCTAAGGCTCTGTTTGCTTTTAAGTAGAAATGTGTGTTGTTTTATCAAATATTTTCTTTGTACCTATTGAAATGGAATAGGTGAATTTAGCCAAATATTAAACAAGACTGATTTAAATCATCATTGCATTCCCAGGATAAACCCTACTTGGTCATAAAGCATATGTAATGAATATACTGGTGAATTCTATTAGTAAATACTGTATTTAGTAAATACTAGTAAGTACTGTATTTAGTAAATATTAGTAAATACTATATTAGTAAATACTGTATTTTGCAACTATGCTCAAAAGTGAGATTGATCTATAATCAATTCCTAGTACTGTCCTTGTCTAATTTTGATATCAGAGTATACTAGCCACATGAAATGGATTGAGCTGCTTTCTCTCTTTTTCTATTCTTTGACTGCTTATGTAAGTTGAAGATTAACTGGGATCTTTTTTTTTTTTACAGTTTTAGTAAAACTCACTCATAAAGCCACTTGTGGCTAGTGTATATTTTGAGTGGGTAAGGAATCAAATTTTAAGGTGTTTATTCAGCAACAGGAGAGTAATCATTCCTTAAACAATACACACTTATGAGATTTCGCTTAACAACTATCTTAGGCTCTCCAGATTTTTCTCTTCTTTCCCTAGAGAATTCTTACAATAGTTGCTCTGAACAGTGGATCCCTGTCAGGAATAAAGTGATAAACATCATTCACTTGTAAAATTTTCAATACTCTCCTCCTTGTCTTGTTTTAAGAGAGGAAACTAAGGAGTTTTCTCAACATATCTTCTTTCTTTAATACTTTTATTACAAAGAATAATACACGAGCCCTGAGAAAAGACAGATAAGCAAAAGGAAGAAAATGAGACTCCATAACCCCAGCATGCATCACTGTCAGCACATTCATATTTGCCCAAACATTAGTCCAGGCATATACACTTTAATATTCACAAACATGGGATCAGTAGACACTATTTTCTCATCTGCATTTTCACTCACCATTTTGAGGATGTCTTCCATGTAAATAAATGTATTATACCATCATTTTTTTGATGACAGCACATGCCACCACTTTTTCTACCAATCCCCTCTTGATAGACTTCAAACTGTTTCCAGTTTTTGCTATAAAATGTCTGCAGAAAGCAACAATAACCCAACACCAGGCTGCCTGTTGGGAGAAAGGGTCTAATGCTGCTCCCCGAGTCACAAAGTGGCAGGAGACACTGAGGAGTCCCACAAACAGAACGCTGGCTCTGCCCTCCCCCACCCTATCCCATCCTTCCCACCAGAGGTCTTCTGGTCCAATGTCAGTCAAATGCTGACATGTTGAAATTATAAGCAAAAAGGAGGCTCGTCCTTCACAGGAATGACTTTGCCCTAACTTTGCCCAACTGGCTGAAGACAGTCAGCGATGAGAGACAAACAGCACCAGAAATCAAGCTGGCTCTCCCTGAGGGTAGTACTCTTGCGGCCAACCATGCCCTGACCCTCTCATGCCTATTGCTGAATCTAGCAGACCCTTGCCCAGGTGGACAAGGCACAGTTGACAGGTTATCTGTTGCAGTGGAAGGCTCCCTCCCCCCATGAGCTCCTGACCAACCTTCATGTCCCTTTTTGCTGGGGTAGCTGGCCTTAGCACCCAGCTTCAAAGCAGCCCCGCTCCTGAGTCACATTGTGATCAGCTCTCCACTTTCTGTGCCTGGTGCTGAGTTCTTGAGATTGATGCTCTTGGTGCTCAGTTCCAGCAGGAACCCTCTCTCCATGGCAGCAGCATCCCTCCCCCCTGCCTCCCCTGGGGCCTCCCCATTCACGCCCCTCACACTCACAAGCTATTTTAATACACCCACGAGCTACTGACATGAGAACAGCACAAGCCACATTCTGTCACTGGGTGATCCTCTCTGCCGGCAGCTCCCAAACGGTTCTCCGCCACAGCAGGCACCCCCCAAGTGAGGCTCAGAACACTAGGCCGCTAGCAAGAACTCCCGGAGGATGCCACATGCAGAGCCATGGGAGCATGCCAACGTGGTAGTATGTGCAATTAGTAAATAGCCTGATGCAGTAAAAATGTCGGTCTTTGGAATGCTTTAATTTTCAGAGTATAGGTGCAGAACCTAAAACGTTAAAAAGAAAAAAAAAGCACGCAATAAATAATGTGGGACAAACTCCATTCTAACCTGAAAAAAATAAAATGGGGCCTGCCACAGTGGGTATTTAAGCCTAAAGGACTGAGGCTACTGGAAGGTGCTCTCATTAATTAATTAATAACATTAATACAGTAACATGTAAGGCCTTAACTTAGTGAGCTTAACAGCAACAATAAGACAAACTGTTACCTGTACCTGAGAGGTTGGAATGTACAAGGGAAAAGAAACCAGAAGGTACTTCTGGAATTGGAGATGACCTGGCTGACAGCACTATGTCTTGCTCAATGTTCTACTTCATTTTTTCTTTCTTAGTGAAATAGAAATTTTGTACAATAACATTTTCGGATTTCAGTCAACTCGAATGCAGAACCGCAGGAAAGGGGCTCATGTCATAATATACTGCTTATAATTTCTCCTTACATACATTCTGTAATAAAATTGGTTTGTTATAAGTCGAAACACATTTTTAATATCCGCTGGTGCCATGGTCAACACTCAGCCTGTGGAATGACAGTGCTGAAGGATGTCGCTTGCAGGTGGGAGGTGGGGTGTCACCTGAAAGGTCACCTGAGGTTGGGCTCCTAAGCTCTGCTGTGACTATTACTGTGATGGAAGCACTCTGAGTCCAGAGGGGAGTTCCACTCACATCACTTAAGAAAAAAGGGCCCACTAGCTGTGGAGGCTTGACATCCTGTAAATATCTCAGAAATGTGTCTTTCTCTGAGGCTTCCTTTCCAAATTAAACTCTCCCCTTAATTATCTCTTAGGTAGTAAATGGCTCACAATAAAATTTTCTATACTTCAGAGTAATATAAAGCAGCATCACCAAAAGTTTTCACAGTTTTCTAACCAAGTCACCAGCTGTGGTCACTCAAAGAAGCTGAGAATGACTGTCCTGCACAGTCAAGATGCCAGGGTTATATCTGTGGAGTCACTCCTCCAATACAAGGAAAACCGAAAGCCAACCCTGGGTCCTGATGCTCATCAGCAGCAGGGAGTGGAAGAAAGCACCTCACCTCTAGTCCTGCCTTTGCTGCCCCTGTTACTCACTGAGTGCCCATCGGCACACCCCTTTACCTTTCTGGCTTCTTGATCTGTTTTTTTTTTTCCTTGTTGCCCAGGCTGGAGTACAGTGGCACGCTCACAGCCACAGCAGCCTCAACCTGCTGGGTTTAGGTGATCCATCCACCTCAGCCTTCCAAGTAGCTGAAACTACAGACGTCCGCCACCACTCCTGGTTAGTTTTTGTGATTTATTGTAGACATGAGGTCTTGCCAAGTTGCCCAGGCTGGTCTCGAACCCCCAGGCTCAGGCAATCCTCTGGCCTCGGCCTCCCAAAGTGCTGGGATTATAGGCTGAGCCACTGCGCCCAGCCAGTTTCTTGATCTGTTAAACAAGGAGGCACACTAGAAGATTCTGCTAATTTGTTTTATATTTTCAATTTAACAGTAACCCCTTAAGTAACAGAAATTGAATTTTTTAAAAAATCCATAAAAAAAAACAGCACAGGGCACATACCAGATGTGAGCTGCTCTGGTGGGATGGGTGCTCAGCTTTCCTCCTCTCCCACGCTGGTTCCCTGCCACCTGCCAGCCTCTCTCTGCTCTTGGCATTCTTCAGAAATGGGATGCCTCCTGTTTCCCCTTGCTCTGAAACACCCGGGGCACTGACCTTAAAAGCCCCCAGTTTTCTTCTGTGGCTTCCCTCCACAATGCCTCCCCTCCCCCATTCCCCTGGGGCCCTTGACTCTCCCATTAGACCTCAGCCTCCTCCATCGGACCTGAGTCTGAGCTCGCCACAGAGCAGGCAGTTATGCTGGCTCTCCCTGGGGCCTGTTCCTGTGCTGACCTCAGTGCCCACAGACCAGACTACAAGACTTCCAGCCCCACCAGTCCCCTGGCCCCACAAGCTGCCTTGTGCTGATGCAGCTGTGTGTGGGAGTTGTCTGAAGCCTCAAGGCCAGCTCTTGCCGCTGGCCTGGCACCCCTGTTGCCCCACCTCTCTGCCCCAAAGAGAAGGTGGCTCGTCCTCTCCCTAGTCTCACCACGTTTTGCTCTGTGCATCTTCCCCCTGGATCCAAGCACCTCCTGCTGCTCACCATCCCACCCCCCATCCTCTGAACAGCAGCTATTCGGGGAACTCCTGCCTGGCTTCATTTGTCTATTCCCGGGCAGTTCCAGGATGGGGAAGCTTGACTGCCCTGTACCACTGTGTCCACCGTGGCATCCCTGACACATGCTAGAAACTCAAGAATGCATTTAAGCCTCAGAAAAGGAATAGTGACTGGTCAACCCCGGAAGAGGACTGAGGAAGGAATCCCTTTTCTGGCTTTCACCCCAAACTCAATGGTAATTGCTCTCACCAAGGTCACCAAAATGGTCTTTGTCTCTGAGGTGCGTTTGGAAACATGGGAGGGTATTTTGGCTGTCGGGGGTTCTGCAGGCTACTGGGAACGGGGAGCAGATATGCTAGCTACCCATAATCCCAGGCAGAGAATGCCAAGGGCATCCCTAAGACACACACTTCTTGGTCCTTGGGTTACTTGGCTGCTAGCAGCATGGACCCACCCCCAATCTCCGCTTTCCTAACCCCAGCTCTCCCAGCCCTTCTCAGCTTCCTCTGGGGCTTTTTAGTTCACTCAGGACCCTCTTGTCTCTCGCCATACCCTCTCTGAGTATGAGATGCCACCCCTGCCCAATGATCCCCCAGCCTAGGGGTCTCTCCTGAGGCCCACCCCCATCTATGACTGCTTGCCTATCTTCTCTACCTGGACTCCACAGATCCTTCACCCTCCACATTCACAACTTCATTCAGCAGCTTTCTCCAACCCTCCCAGAGCCCTCTCCTTATATCATATATGACTCCGCCACCCACCCCATGTCCAGACGAGAACCTGGGGGCCATCCTTGCCTTATTCTCTCCCCCACATAGTAAGGTGTCAGACTGTCTCCTCGGCCTCCTTAATATCTTCGAATACATCTACATTCCTCTGCTTCACTCTTACCACCTCTGTATAGACCCTCATCATTTCTCCCCCAAACACTCATGTCTCCTGCTCTCTACCCCAATTTCTGCTCTATTTTTCCACATTGGCTGAGAGCAGGCTTTGATGATGCTATTACCCTAGTAAGAACCTCGACTGGATTCCTATCACCTTCAAAATGAAGTCCAGACTCTTCAGCTCCAGGCCACACAGTCTCCCCTGCACCAGCTCTTGAGTGTCTAGGTCCCCTCTGTTCCTGTGCTTGGACACTGTCTCCCCTTGTAGCCCCTCCTATCCAATTCCTATTGCACCTCCTGGGCGCCTCTTGAAGGACTTCTGACCTCCAGACAATTTCAGCAGTCACTTGCCCCCAAGTGTGAGCTTACCACCTTGTAGAGCAATCAATCATCTATTAGCCGGATGAGCACTTTTATCCCCCACCAGTCTGTGAACCCCTTGAGGGCAGGAATCATGGTTTATTCATTCCTCAACTGCAGCCAGGGACCCAGACAAAGAATGGCTTTCGGTCTTGACATTTTATTGAAATGTATTCACACTCATGTCAGGAACAATAATGATAACTGGAGCCAGCCTGTCCAAGGGACACTGTAGCCTGCTTCCTCCAACCAGGGCCCTGAGATCCCCCGTGGTGACCTTCCCCACCTGGGGATGGTCACCACATCACTCCCTGGGCTGACCGGTCACTTTTCTTATTTTATTTTTATTTTTAAATTAATTTTCAAAGTAATACAGTTACATTATTTTAAAAGTCAAATCATTCTCCAAGGCCTAAAACAAAAATAGCATCCTCTGGCCCACCTCTGATGCTAGCTCCTTAGGACAAAACACTTTTAACTACTTTAGTTGTTTCCATGACTAATTATCTCTCTATATTTAAATTACATGCTTGCACTGTTAGTTCTTGATTTTGTTTGCTTTTAACTTCCTACTACGGAAGGTAAGAATTTAGTTCTCTTGCCCATTCATTTCTCCTTCCATCTTCCAATTTGGTTCTCTTTCAACATTTGGTTAAATCACACTTCAGCAATTACCTCACTATGATTTAGAAATCGTTCATAGCTGAGTCATGTGGTGTTCTGACTTCTATGACTGCATTTCCTTTCTTATTCATCTTGTTTTCTCAGGAATTAAACACTGCTTGTTTATCTTTTGATTAGTTTTCTATCTGTCTAGTGCCAATGCACTTCCAAAGTTCCTAGCAGAATATAAAATTCTCCAGCCTAGGCAACATAACGAGACCTTGCCGGAAGGAAGGAAGGAAGGAAGGAAGGAAGGAAGGAAGGATGTGGTGTGCAATTGTAGGCTCAGTTACTCAGGAGGCGGAGGCAGGATTGCCTGAGCCCAGGAGGCCAAGGCTGTGGTAAGCCATGATCATGCCACTGTACTCTAGCCTGGGTGACAGAGTGAGACCTTGACTCGAAAATTAAATAAATAAATAAGATAAAAATCTTCTCAATAGGCTCACACATATTAACTAACCTACTGCTTTATTATTATTTTCTTCTGGAGACGCCTCTGGGAACCCTGTGTCCCTTGGCTTGAGTCTGGGCCCATTATTCTTTATGCTTGCTACCTGCTGTCCTCCAGGGTTCTCCCTTCATCCTTCCCCTCTCCTTCCCTGTGTCCATCTCTTGTTTCTTGGATCTCATGACTCCTCTTTCTTAAACTCCCCCCTTTCAGTGGAGCGCTTAGTCTAGCACAGGCATCAGCAAACTGCCTTAAAGGGCCAAGAGTAAAGGGGCAAAATAGAGACTACATATGTACTTTGATAACCATTTAAGGTGTAACCATGAAAATGTAAACACAGAAACAGGTGTCAGGCTGGATGTGGCCGGGGGCTCAGTTGGACACCTGCCAACTAAGCCGCTATCTCAGGAAAGGGATGTGGTAAGGGCATTTTGGGGGCTCTAACATGTCATACCATGATGATAGATGTTCTTCCTGGATCCAGAATTCTATGCCACGAATCATTTGCCCTGACAATTCAAAGGCCTAGCATCACTGTTGTTCAGCATTCAGTGTTGCTGTTTAGAAAACTAGTACACAGTGGTAAGGACCAGTTTCGACTCCCCCAACTCTCCCCCCTCCCCGCCTCCCCAAAGCTTTTAAGATTTTCACTTCAGGAATAGTCAGGGAATTTGGAGTTTCCACCGCCTTCATCCCTCTAGTGCCCAAAGGCTTGTGGGCGTGGGTGGAGGCCCAAGGCCGAAGAAATGGAGAGAAGCTTCTGGGCCTGAGATGCTTCAGAAGGGAAGATACCAAGGGCGAGGCAGAAAGCTGGGGCCAGGGAGATGGGAGGACAGGGGATAAGTCAGGAGGAGGAGTTGCTTCTGCTTGTAGGCAAGAGTGCTAGAGCTCCACTGGGGAGCACGGCTTTTGGGGGAAGTCTTCGGCTCTTACAGGCTAAGAGGGGCTACCCTCTAGGTAGAGGGGCCTGAGAAAACAAGGGCAGCAATGAACGGTGGATAAGCTGCAAGTTGAATGACTCTCAAGTGAATAGGTCTGCCCTACAGCACTGCTGCCACATCCCCCCGACTTTCTGAACCATCTGACCACCTGGCCTGCATCTGCCTGTATGACTATCTCACCTTCTACGACACCAGCTTTCACCGTGTTCAAACTTTGCTCAGACCTTAGCCACTCTCACTGGGCTACGACAAGTTGGCAGAGATATTTTTATACGGAGTTCTTTTTTAAATTAAAACAAAACACCAAGGATGGCTAGAAACAGACCTCTTCACCCATCTCTGAGCCTCTCAGCCCATCACTGACCTCCCTCCTGGGTGAGGAGAAAACCCGGGATGGGGGTATTTGGTAACGGCCCTTACACTTAGCCACAATGGTCTTAGGATGTGCTATCCAACATTCTTGGCACAATGTCTGCTTTCTCCAAGAATTTACTCCTATGTCAATCATTCTCCCTCTCATATTCTCTGATCTCTCCTTTAAAAATCACAGTGGCCATATTCACTCACTTGCAAATAATAAGGAAAGATGGCTGCTTAATAAAAGAACTAAAATAAGGGAAGTTTGCTGCTTTCCACTAGAAAACTAAGAAAGTGATTTTTTTTCAATAAGGGGAGGAACTTTTCTGTAAGGAGGAAAATGCATAGTCACTATACAGGCATGTATCACTTAATACACTTAATACAGGCATGCATCACTTAATACTTAGGTACATTTTGAATAATGCCCTGTTAGGCAGTTTTGTCATCATATGAATATTGCAGAGTATGCATCTATAAACCTGGATGGCACAGCCTATTCACACCTAGGTATGGTACAGCCTATTCCTCCTAGGCTACACACCTGTACAGCATGTTACTATACAGAATGCTGGAGGCAGTTGTAACACAATACTAAGTATCTGTATTTGTAAACAAAGAAAAGGTACAGTAAAAAATACCATATAAAGGATTTTAAAATGGCACACCCATATAGGGCACCGACATGAATGGAGCTTGCAGGAATGGAAGTTGCTCTGGGTGAGTCAGTGAGTGGTGAGTGAATGTGAAGGCCTGGGACATAACTATCCACTCCTGTAGACTCTATAAACACTGTACACTTAGGCTAAACTAAGTTTATAAAAGCTTTTTTCTTTCTTCAATAATAACTTTAGCTTACATGACTTTTTACTTTATAAACTTGAAAAATGTTCAACTTTTCACTTCTTTTATAGTAAAGCTTTTATTCTTTTATAGTAACACTTAGCTTAAAACACAAACACACTGTACAGCTATACAACACTTTTTTCTACTTTTAAAATGTGTTATTATGATTTTTCACTTTTTAAACTTTTTTGTTAAAAACAAAGACACACGTGTTAGCCTGGGCCTACACAGGGTGAGGACCATCACTATCACTGTCTTCCACCTTCACATCTTGTCCCTCTGAAAGGCCTTTGGGGCAATAACATGCATGGAGCTGTCATCTCCTAGGATGACAATATCTTTTTCTGGAATACCTCCTGAAGAAGCTGGCTGAGGTTGTTTTACAGCCAACTTTTTTTTTAATAAGTAAAAGGAGTATACTCTAAAACAATAAAAAGTATAGTCCTGTAAGTACATAAAGTGGTAATATAGTCATTTATCATCAAGTAGTATGTACTGTACATAATTGGATGTGCTATATTATTACAACTAGGCAGCGCAGTCGGTTTCTTTATACTAGCATCGACACAAACACATAATGTGTTGCATTATGATGTTATGATGACTAGGATGTCACCAGGTGGTCGGAATCTTTCGGTTTCATTGTAAACTGGAACCATCATTGTATATGTGGTCAATCTGTCATTGAACAAAAAGTTGTTACTTGGCATATGACAATATATTACAACTTTATATCTAAAAAGGGGCGAAATGAATCACTTTTTATAACATAAACCAAAAAAAGTAAATAAAGATAGAAAAAATCCTGGCAGATAAGGAATACTGATTATTAAGGCTAATTTACAATTGGGTTAAAATCCTGATACATGAGAGTCTAAACAGTAAGCTCTTCTTTTTCCTGCAAGCTTCCTGACTGGACTACCTCTGTGTGGTGGGTTAGGGGAGAATACTGAGACCATAGGACTTCTTTTTTTTTTTTTTTTTGAGTTGGAGTCTCACTCTGTCGCCCAAGCTGGAATGCAATGGCACGCTCATGGCCACCCCAGCGTCTACCTGCTGGGCTCCAGCAATCCTTCCACCTCAGCTTTCCAAATAGCCAGAACTACAGGCATGCGCTACCATGCCTGGCTACATATGACTTCTTATTTTCAGCTACAAGATGCACAAGGACCCTCAATTAAACTTCTGTCCAGTTCCTTCAGAAATAGATACGCAATATATTTAATATCACACAACTACTCAATAATAAATGTTTTGGGAATGAGGGACTAATGTTGGTGGTGACAGGCCAATACTTCCTAAAAGCTAATGTTCCTCTTATAACAGACTTTTAAATGTCAAATTATTTTTCTGATTCCAAAAGTAATACAAACACAAAATAAGTGTATATAAATGAAAAAGTAGAAAGTAAAAGTCACTCATATTTGGAGTGGGGATTAAGGGCAGAAGAAGGGTCATGGAGGGCACGAGGGTCAGAGCTGCCAGGTACCCATATTGCTGGCCAACGAGCAACAGCAATGCCATGTTTTAGGACAGTCAAAATGGCCGAGTCCACAAGCTCATCCAGAAGGTCTGTTTAGACCAGGAGGCTCCAGTGACCTTGGCTAGTCTGTAGGCTTCATATCCACAAGCTCATTACCCACCCTGACTGCCTATCTTCCCTCTTTATGCACAGAGATCCACATGGGCCAGGCCAGGTGGGCTTGGAGGAAAGGGCGGTGATGGGGGAGGCATCGGAGAAAGCTGGGGCTGAGGATGGGGTAGGAGGGGTGAGCAGGAAAAAGGCTGGGGATAGAAGCCTGGGTGACCCCCATGAGGGGGCTGGGAGGCGCCAGTGAGGGGGTCTACACAGAACTGCTCTGGGGGGAAGAGGAACATGGAAAACTGAAGGAAGAGCAAGTTTGAAGGACCAGGATGGAAGGAAGTGGGACAAGACTGCAGAAGGATGAGCAGTGGAACAGGCCATTGCATCTCCCTTGGTTGTTGCTTGTAAAAGAATGTTACTTGAGGTGAGTGGATTGCCTGAGCCTGTGGGTTCAAGACCCACCTGGGCAGCGAGACCTCATCTCTACAATAAATAAAAAAAAATTAGCCGGACATGGTTGCACGCGCCTGTAGTTCCAGCTACTTGAAAGGCTGAAGCAGAAAGATTGCCAGAGCCCAGCAGGTCGAGGCTGCGGTGGCCGGGAGCGGCCATTGCACTCCAGTCTGGGCGACAGAGTGAGACTCCAACTCAAAAAAAAAAAAAGAATGTTACTTGTTGAAAATTCTATGTACTCAATGAGAAAAACCTGGAAGAGTACAAAGAAGGAAATTAAAGTTACCTACAAACTCTTCACAGAGTGATTTATTTGTTCAAGCATGAACAAAAAAGTTAAGTGTTTATGTGTGTGCATGTGAAGTGGAATTTCTCCCCTTCTCCATGTGCAAAGGGGTGTGTGTGTAGGGGTGTATGTACGTGTGTCTATGCACATATATTTATATATGTGTTTCCCATAAACATATGGGGAACAAAATTGGGATCATAGATTATTGAGCCTTCTTTGCACATTATAATGTAACATTTCCCTGCATCATCAAATGTTCTTCAAATTAACTTTTTTTAAATGACTGAATAATATTCCATTGTATAGAAATGTCATTATATATTTAATCATTCAGTAAATATTTGACTGAATATTGAAGTTGTTTATTTAGGTTTGTTTCTGCCTCACCCCTCCTTTTGGGTAGTTTTAAACAGTGAAAATCTGCCACTTGACTTTGAGATTAGGATGATTTAATCTCTCTGAGTCTTTTTCTTCATCTGTATGTAAACTTGGAACAATAATACCTGCTTTCTCCATGTCATGGTTTTGCTATCAGAACATGTGTGTAGGATGTTTCATTGTTCTTATGACTTCATAGTTGCCTAACTTTGAGTGACTTGTTAACTGTTGAGCCTACCAGCAGAGTTGAGAAAAGATGCGGAAAACATAATGGCCTGGACGTGGATGTGTTGAAGTGTCTCTTGGACAGTGAGGAGAGGCCTGGGACCTTTGAAAGACAGGATTCTTGGTCAGGAGAAAGGATGAGGCTAGACCACAGCTTTCACTGTAAGAATGGATGGTCTTTTCCAAAAGAAAGTGTTCTGTCAGAAAAAAACAAGGCACCTTGGGGGACACAGGTAGGAGAAAGGTATTAACGAGGGATTCAAGAATAGCAATTGAGGAAGGGCACAGGGAAACTAAGATTCTTTATAGTCAGAGAAGTCAAAAAGAAAGAAAAAAGAGTCAAGAAAGTTCAGGTTTAATTCCCACCAGAATACTGTTTTGGGCGCTCTAAAAGTTGACCCTGCACAAATTTAGCTCTACCCGTCTTGTTTGACTGAGTGAATAATGAAGTTAAATCCTAAAAGTAGAGAGGCCTAAAATGAATGAACAAACTTCTCAGTTTTTTTTTTTTTTAACAACAACAACAACAACAAAAACCAACCTAAAGAAAGTTAAAACACAATTGGAGAACCCGAGGCCAACAAATCTTTTCTTGAAGCTAGTAGCTATTTAAGCTCAAGGTAAATTAACCTTCGCAATTGTCCCTGGGCGTCTGTAAAACCTACAAAATGCCTCTCAAGACTCAAAAAAAAATTAATTGTCTGAGGGCTCCATGCAGGGCTCTTCTGACTGAGAAAGAGGAGTGTGCCTGACCCAGGGGAAGCAGCAGCTGGCAAAGCACTGCTGGGGGCCGTGCTGGTCTGAGCTCTGGGTGGACATTCCAGGATGGAGAAACCTAAGAAAGGAAAGGCAGGTGAAGACAGAGAGTGGCAAGGACAGAGGAGAAGGTATCAGAAGGAAAAAGAGCAAACGTCCTTTTGATATCTCACTACCCAGAATGACTCTGCTCCTCCCTAACCCCCTGCCCCTGCTTTTTTAAAAGCTACATATGTTTTTGGGGAAGGATTGAGGAGCCAGAGGGTCTGCCCTCCGGTTCTGGTTCTAACACTGCCTGGCAGTGTAACCAAATGTTTTTAGTACTGTAGGTAAACATTTCAGAGGCAGGACTCATAAAACCCCTTCTCTCCCCAAGTGGAGCTCTCACATCTTTTCTGGATTACCTTGGACTACACTCTCCTTCAGAAGAATGCATCTTCTCCCAGGGCTCAATCGAATTTTCTTTTTTGCACCATTTTCACATATCCTACGATGAGCTTGCACTTGTTTGGCCAGAAAATAATGTTACTAAAAAGCAATAACTGGGCAACCCCTTTGGGTCCCCTCCCACTGTGGGAGCTTCTCTTCTCTGTCTTCTCAATAAATCCTGCTTTGTCAATTAAAAAAAAAAGCAATAACTAAGCGACAATGCTGGAAACCTCAACCCGAGTCATCCAGCTCTGAATCTCAAGTTCTCTTCCCTGTGCTGCAGACTCACCTTTTTTTTTTTTTTTTTTGAGTTGGAGTCTCACTCTGTCGCCCAGGTTGGAGTGCAGCGGCACACTCACGGACATCCCAGTGTTGACCTGCTGGGTTCCGGCGATCCTTCCGCCTCAGTCTTCCAAGGAGCCGGAACTACAGGCGTGCACTACCATGCCCGGCTAATTTTTGATTTATTGCAGAGATGAGGTCTTACCAAGTTGCCCAGGCTGGCCTCAAACCTGCGGGCTCAGGCAATCCACTCGCCTTGGCTGCCCAAAGTGCTGGGATTACAGGCTGAACCACCAAGCCTGGTCCAGACTCACCTTTTGAGTTTTGTCGCCCCATCAAGTCCAGCTGGTCACCATGTCTTGGGGATTCTACATCTGTAATGCTTCTAAATGTTGACTTGGAAAAAGGGGCTTAAGTTCCAGTTTAAAGTACACTCTGAGAAGGAGAACGTTTGTCTTTGGTATCCCTCTTAACTCTGCTGTTCTATTCTTCTTCTCTCCTCTCTCGTGAGGCCCCTGAGACCCAAAAGCCCATGCTGCCACGTCCTTCCAAGGTCTTCTCTCTGGCATCAGTTTTGTGCCAACTCTTCTCATCTTCCCTCCCAAACCTTCATAGGCCCCTGTCCTGGAGCCTGTGTCAGCCAGTCCTTGCCCATGTGTGACTGGCCTAATGCAGGGAATGTCTGTGCTTAAAGCAGGGCCTTGTGAAGGTAGAATACCCTAGCTCAACAGAGGGAGCCTAATGGTCAGGGTTCTGGGCACTGTGGAAGCTGAGTGGAGGATGCAAAGCAGCCTGGTGGCATCCATCTACACATGGTCTACCTAGTACAAGAGAAGAATCTTTGGAGTTAGGCTGACTTCATTTCCACAGTCAAGCTATACAATTCTGAGCAAGACATTTAACCTCTCTGCACATCAGTTTTCTGGCCTGTAAAATGGAACTATTTACAGTACACAGCCCAGAAGGCTGGAATAAGGGTTAACTACCACATCAACAATCAACTCAGCCCGTGATACATCTTAAGTGCTTAATTAATATAAAATAAATAAAGATGTAAAACATCTCTATCATTTTATATGTGGTACCAGCCTTCCGGAATTGGACTCTGACTGGGAAAGACCATCCTCGGGGTTTCTCATCTTGTTTTGCCACTTCTCTTTTCTCTTACCCTGTAACCCCCAATCCCAGGCTTTCCCTCCCTCACTTTCTCAATGTTATTAATAAACAACAACAGCAGCAACAAAACAGGATTCAGACGTGGGGGGAAAGAGCTGCTGCAGATGGCCCCCTCACCTCTATCCTGTATGCCACTCCACATTTGCTTACCTTCCAGAGTAACCCACAGGCCCAGGTCGGGGGTGGGAGGTGGGGTGGGAGGGGAGGGATGCGCACCAGCAATGGCTCCTTCCAGAATTCCCTCCCTCCTGTGAAAATGGATGCCTCTACTATAAAAACATAAACCAGGAGTCTCCAAAAAGCTACGCATCGCTGAAAGGCTTCCCTTCAGGGCTGGAATAGTTTCACAGAAAGCATATTTTACTTCTGAAACAGAACCTAGAAGCCAGTGGCTGCCCTTGTGGTTTTTCAACAGTTTACAGCAATATCGGACACCACCAAAGTGCCTCTTTTTTTCTTTCCCGGAGAACTGAGTTACAAAACACTGGTTTCTATTAGGGTGTGTCTAGCACTTTCTGTGCTGCCAAGACTTCCATTTTTATAGTCTGCACACTGGTAGATTTTCCATGAACAGGCTCAAATTTATTCCCAGGAAATGATGTTTAGGGAACCCAATATGAATGTGAAGGCTGTTCTGCCTTAGAATTTATGCCATGCAGTTGTCTAAAAAGAATATTTCTGATATATAATAAAATATTTTTCCAGCATACTTTTATAAGTATATATATATATTTTTAATCTGGCAATCTAAACTGCTCCAAAGAGGTCTAGATAAAGTTTTCACTTAACTCTGTTTAATATATATATTAAGGTATGCTGGAAAAAAATTTTTTATATATATATTTGTATATATATATGAGAGAGAAGGGTATTTGATGCCCTTATATGATTTTTTTGATGGGTTGTCAGAGGAAACTTGTCTTTTAAACTCTTCTTCTCTATCCTTTTATGTCTATACTTGTATAGAATACAGCCCAAACACCCACCTACACAGGCATTTAACATAAAGAGTTGGAAGCCAAGTGACTAAAAAACCAAACACAATGATTTATATAGTATCTTTGTAGAGATTTACATGTGAATTCGAATGGGGGCTAAGGGTAACTCTGGA
This sequence comes from Carlito syrichta, assembly GCF_000164805.1. Classification (NCBI taxonomy): domain Eukaryota; kingdom Metazoa; phylum Chordata; class Mammalia; order Primates; family Tarsiidae; genus Carlito; species Carlito syrichta. The sequence continues at coordinate 868,420 of NW_007258459.1, read as the reverse complement.
GGAAAATGAACCAGTTAGAGCAACATACTAATGGAAAATGTGACCATTATTGAGCTTTGTGGACAAATAAAAAGGCAAGTGCTGTATTTTCAAGAGAAAAATAACACAGGAAATAGAACTTCATATGTATATAGTCACACACATTCTCTGTCCACCTCCAGAAGCCTTCCTACTAGAACTCTAAATTACATTACCCCATGCTCCAAATCTTACACTATTTATTGCTTGTGCTGTCCTATCTTACAGATTCAGTTTTGGGTAGGTGATTTCTCCCACTTATGTAGATTCAGTTTGCGTGGGGAGGTTTGCATGATTGCAAATCTCTTGAAGACCACATCTAATTCCATTTCCGCATCCTACCACAGCACCCAGCACTCCTCTGAACACACAAAAAATCTGATCAACCACTAACCATTCGATTGTGTGGATTGCACAGTGGGTACAGAGTTAGGAGTTGTAAAGTGGCCACTTTAATCTGGCCACCTAAACTGCCCCAAAGAGGTCTTGAAAAAGTTTTTTCCTTAACTCTGCTGGTAGACAGGGCTGCCATTCCTGAAGAAACATCCCTGAAGAACTGTGGAGGCACTGTGGTGGATGCTGCTATGTCCTACCTCGATTCCCCTTAAGGAATGAAAGACTTCCGCCACAAGCTGCCCGGAGTGCTGCCCGCAGAAACCCTCAGCTGGAGGGAACTGCCTCACCCAAGGTCACACCTGGCTCCTTGGGAAAGCCTGCCTTCAATGATACCTCATTTTAGGGGTATACAGGTATAAAGGCCTGGTTCCCTCACCCCAACTCAGAAGAGTTCTGAAGGGCCATTCTGGCTCCAGAGATATCGTGAGCTTGGCTGGCACTGTAGGGTTTGCACTGCAGCTCAGCTTCTCCCTCTGCCCGGTCCAGCTCCCTTCCCTCTTTCCTTCCCTTGCCTTCTGTAGGTCTTCATCTCAAGAGAAGTTCCAAATAAACCTTCTGCATGCTGCTAACCTCCATCTCAGAGTCTGCTTCCTGGGAAAGCAACCTGCAGCACCATTCACCTATCAGTTCATCCATCCACTCACGCACCCATCCACTCATCCACCCATCCACCCAGCCATCCACCCATCCATCTATTCAGCCAGCTACCTGCCACTGTGTTTAATAGACATGAGTGGTGTGGGCTGATATGATACAGATGGAAAACACCCAGTCCTCGCCCCAACAGTCCAGCACAGAAGTAACCATAAAATGAACATGAGAAAGTGGCTGTTGTCAAGGGAGATCATCTACACAAAGACATGTAATCCCAGGCAAGAGAGGCCAGGAATCTTCATGCAAACATGGCCTCTCGCCCCATCCAATGTCAAGCCCTGAGGACAGGGTAAGCTGTGTCCTTATGTCTCTTCTCATCCCTTTTCCATAATTTCTAATGCAGAGTACAAGAAATCTTAAAACACTGGAACAAAACGAAATAAGGAGGGAAAGCTCTGGCAGTTCTACTTTACAGGACAGGTTTCTGGCTGCTACTCTGACCTCTTAAGGCACGAAGTTCTCGAGAGATTCTTCAAGGTGCTCTTTCATTTGTGACGTCCATAAAAATCTCGGGAATGGGAAAATGCACAAAACGAGGTTCTGATTTTCAAAGCAGCCACAGCTCACTGTGTGGACGAGGCAGATATCTGTGCAAATTTCAACAAACAGGAACAAGAAATGGGAACATGACTAATAGCCAAACGGCACATCATCCCCAGGCTGTCCCTGCCCTCAGCTGGCCAGCACATCCATCGTCAATCTGTCCGCTGACAACGATTACCGAACAGCCTCCATGAGGAACCTCACAACAAGAATCAACACAAGCCCACACCTCAGTCTCTCGAAACCAATGCATCTGTGAAGTTTGCTGTCTAAGGGAGACAAGAACTTTTAACCAAAGCATCCCTACTAAGTGCTCGAAGAAAGAGGGAGTGTATGGGGGGTGGGGAGCCTGTCTGCTGCCTCCAGGGCATCTTCACCCAACTAACATGCCGCCTTCTCCTTCCACTCTCCCTCTCCTGTCACCGCTTGTACAATCTGTCATCAACGTCTGTTGGTGATTATCTGAAATTCCATTTGCATCCTTCCTCTTCTGCCTCGCCTTGGTGCCACTACCCTCTCCGATACTGTGGCCACACCCTGGGAGTTGAGGTGCCAAGTCCAGGCAAACCCTGCATTTCTCCATCTCTGCCAGACACAGCTTCTGAAAACCCAGTGCTCCTTAGGTCATGTCTCTACTCAACGATCATGGGAGCTCCCTAGGCACTGTGAGGGCCAAGTTTGTAAGCCCCTCTTCTATGTGGCTCTCCCTACACTCACCTAGCTTTACTTCCCAGGAGTCCCTAGTACATGCCCTATGTTCTAGCTGCCTTCCTGTTTATTTGTACCTTTGCTCAAGCTGTATCTGACTCCTGGAATGTCTTTCCTCCTCACCTGCCACCTCCTCAAAAGGATTCTGGTTTTGTTTTTTTTTTAAGACACAATCTCGCTCTGTCACCCAGCCTGGAGAGCAGTGGATTATAGCTTACTGAAGTATTTGGGTTTACAGGTGTGTGCCACCAGACCTGGCTAATTAAAAAAAAATTTTTTTAAGACGGGCTCGGTGGCTCAGCCTGTAATCCCAGCACTTTGGGAGGCTGAGGTGAGTGGATTGCCCGAGACCGCGGGTTCGAGACCCACCTGGGCAACTTGGCGAGACCTCATCTCTACAATAAATCAAAAATTAGCCGGGCGTGGCAGCGCGCGCCTATAGTTCCAGCTACTTGGAAGGCTGAGGCGGAAGGATCGCCGGAGCCCAGCAGGTCGAGGCTGCGGTGGCCGGGAGCGGCCACTGCACTCCAGTCTGGGCGACAGAGTGAGACTCCAACTCAAAAAAAAAAAAATTATATTATTATTTTTTTTTTTAGAGAAAGGCTCTCACTATGTTGCCTAGACTGATCTTGAGCCCCTGGGCTCACGTGATCCTCCCACCTCAGCCAGCTGAGCAGCTGAGATCACAGGCGTGAGCCACTGCACCTTGCCCAATAGGATCCTATAGAATTCTACCCACTCCTTGTCACTTGGTTCACATGAACCAAACTGAGGACCTAGGGGAGGAGAGGGACAAGAAGAGCAGAATAAGGGGCCTGCTGTTTCCAATCCTTTTTTTTCTCTTGATGTTTCCCTACCACATTCTAACTCCAATGCTTTCCGCAGCACTGACCCAGGCACAAGGATGCCCCAGCAGCTTGACTGCCCTGAACAGCTGTGCGAGGAAGGCACTCATTTGCCTTCAGCTGGGTAGGTTGCCTGGGTCTTCCAAGCCAGAAAGGGAAAAAGCTGACATCGTTAATGTGTATTCCCATGTTGCTTCTTAGGAAAGATTCTCAACCACTCCCGAAAGAATACATCAAGCTCTAGGATTTCTGAGAGGTGGATGGTGGGTTTGCCAAAGGAAAGACTGCCAAGTTGGGTCTCTGGAAAGAATCCAGTGCTCCATAAACCCTGCCTCTTTCCTAATCATAGAATGATCCATTCAATGGTAGAAAGGCAGAGGAGAGCTACAGGCAGCACAATGACACAGAAGCATCAATCTGTGCTTCCTCAAAAACAAAAAATGCACATCAAGACAAAGCTCATCCCCCACCACCCCACCCTCCACGGCAGGGTGTTGCTCTCTGAGATCTGCAGTGCATGCACGCAGCGGGGAGACCTTTGGAAGAGTCTCTTGCAAGGGGTGCAATAAGAAGCCAGTGGACTGCAGAGGCTCCTCACTCCTCTGGCAACAGGTGATCAGAAAAGGGAACACAATGGCCAAAAGTAGCAAGAAGGAAGGCAAGTACCCTCGTGCCTCCTGCCACCTTAAAGAGAAAAGTTTACAGTGGGGTGGGGGGTGGAAGGAAGGGGGCCACCCCCTCTTCTTCCATTGGAGGCAGCATGAAAGAAGGAACCCTCCACCTTCAGATTAGCAGGTGGATTGGGTAAGGGGTTCGCTGCTTTTTACAACTTTCTCTAGAACTGGAGGAGAATTCCAGCAGCAGGATGGAACTGTCCCCATCTTCATGTCTTGAGCTGGAAGATGGATGAAGATTGAGAAGAGGTAAATTTAAAAGACTCCCCCTCCCCTGCCAAAAACACAAACATGTAGGCACACACAGCAGAGAGAGAATGAGAGACTGAGAAGGAGAAAATTCAAAACAAATCTCTTCAGGCAATGATATGAATGTGATAATAACACCAATACGAATTGTTTTATACATGCCTAGTGATTTATATTTTATAATGATAAAATTTTCTATTTTACAAACACAAAATATAATCTTTTATGAGCAGACTATTATATTTATATTTTATAAATCACTGGGGGCCCTTATTTAGCAGTATTCTTATAATAAAGAATGCAATCAGGTGATAACCAAAATAACAGTCACCATTTACTGAATAATTACCAGGAACACTGTTCACATACTATTTTATTTGATTTTCATAAGCTCCTTGTATTATTGTCATCCTCACTTTACACAGAGGGAAACTGAGGTTGGAGAGGTGAAGTAACTTGTCTATCAGGAGGAGAAAAAATTCTGGGTCTGTCTGATTACAGAGTCTAGCCTTTTAGCTATGTAAGGTCTATTTTATGGCAGGACTTTTTACAAGTTCAGAAAGGGAAGAACATAGAGGAAGAAGCAGCCCTTATATCTGAACTCCCTACAACGCAGGCGTGCAAATATGTACATGCACACACACACAAACTCCAAGAGGTCCAACTTACTCTGTTGTTATTTCTCAGATACACGCCCAATCAGTTTCCACAGATACCGGGACACAGATGAATGTCAAGTTTCTTTTAGGAGTAAGGGTCAACCCTATGGATAACAAACCCGTCATTTAATCTGTACCTGAATCTCAACAAGGGTTTCCACTTGACAGGATGCAGTCATAGCGAGGTTGGTGAATTAGCATCCACTTTTGAAGCTTTGTCATAAAGAATACTTTAAGACAGAAAATAATGAGTGAGACTGAATGCCATTTAGCAGAATGGCTGGTGACGTTAAAATAAACGTTCAGCTTGTGAGACACAAGCACACGCAAAAAGAAGAAACCACTGTAGAAAACAGTGAGGCGCAAACAAATGGTGCCAGATTATGCGAGCTGGTTGCCCTATTCTCCATCACACCCATCTGATCCCAGTGATGTTTGCTGTTGGCTGTGCAGAGGCCTTCCGGTACAAACCGACCTGAACGGACATGGTGGGCATTAAACTCTGAGGCGGGTGGGGGAGGGGGTTCTTTCCCTCCCCTTCCACCCAAGTACAGAGGATTCTAGAGATCCTCTTCCCTCCCCCATTTTCCTCCCTCTGTCTCTAAGCCTACTTCTCCTCCTCCTCATCTCCCTCAACCCCTTCACTTCACCAACAGAAGAGATGGAGGGCTGGGGTAGAGTAGCATGAAGAATATAGTCCCTGAGATTTTAAGGGAGTTAAGAGTCCGTGTCAGTGTCCCCTTTCTCCTTGAGCTCAGAAAGTATATACTCAGATACACATAAAACACCCACTGGAACTTTGAAACCATGAGAGGAGACCCACAAACCACCTGTGAAGCGAAATCTGGGTGGTTTATAGTCACGGAAACATACAGGCATGCAAAGGGCTCATGTTTAGGAATCATATCCACACATACCTACGCAAAGCAGGTGGTTCCTGGGTGTGTGCGCGCGCACACACAGGAATCCTCACATAAAGGCCTCTTGGCCATGCCGCCTTTTCTTTCTGCCAGCCTTGTCCCTTCCCACCCACCCACAGGCGTGGACCACAGCCACCCTCTAAGGGGCCTGCTGCAAGGTGAAGGGGGTCACCAGGCCCTGGCTACTTCCCGGCTGTGAGGCGTGGGCAAACCCTACAACCTCTCTCAACCTCTAAAATGGAGATAATGACCGCCTGGCTCGGTGCTGTGAGGATGAAGTAAAATAACATCAGGTAGGGCGCCGTCCTGCCTGACTCCTGAACCTGCCATTCCTACCCCCGTGCCTGGACTAATGTCGTCTCCTGTCACGTAGTCCCCACCCTTGGCACTCTGGTCTGACACCGGGAAGAGCAGGGGCTCGGCCCCGGGCCATGGTCTGTACCAAGAGGGTCCCGGCCCGCGGATCACAGGTCTGCGGGCCAGGACGGACCTTCAGGGCCACACGGGCGCCGGGAGTCGCGGGCACGTGCGGAGGGCGAGCCAGGCCCAGGTGCGTGGACCGGGGGCGGGGGGCGGG
>NW_007258459.1:861529-862157 GCF_000164805.1 Carlito syrichta | reverse complement strand
GTGGGTGGCGTCCTCCTGTTGCTCGGTTCAGGGAGAGGCGGGGGAGGGCGCTCATTTTGTTCCCCCGAAGTATTCGTCCACTTAGTGCTTCGATAACTATCGACCGTGGAAAGCCGGCGGGGCTTCTTAAAGGCGAAGCCGGGCTCCTGCGCGCCCCCGCGTCTGCGCTTGGGGACCGTCCGCGGACACCCCCTCCGCCGGCTGCACCGGCGCGACGGGCGAGCGCTCCTGCCCGGGCTCGCCCAGCAGCCTCGGGAACTGCAGTCACGAGCTATGATTTGATCCTTGCCCTTCCACTCGCGGGGCCTTTTCTTCCCAGAGGCCCCCTTCACGCCCTCCGACCCAATCACCTGCTCCGCGGCGTGGCCCGGCGCCCCGGGTTCGAGGACTCCAACCGGCTCGGAAAGTTATTTCAAAAGGCAGAGGTGTCGCAACCCTCCCCCGCCCCCACCCAGCCCCGGCGACCAGAGCCCGGGCGGGAGGCTGGCGGCGAGAAGGGCCACCCCCAAACGCATCTTCTCTCCCTCCCGCGCGCCCAAGTGCCAGCGGGTGCGGGAAGCCCCGAAGCAAACTCACGGCGCGGAGCACTCCCCCGGTCCCGGCCTGGAAGGGATCGGGCTGCCGGGGA
>NW_007258459.1:791262-860983 GCF_000164805.1 Carlito syrichta | reverse complement strand
CCCCGCCCCAGGGAGAGGCCGCGTGCGTACGAGTCGTGGTGGAAAAGCGCCCCGACCCGCGCAGGGAAGAAGAGGCTCCGAGTGCTCCGAGTCCTGGGGTTCCTGGGTTCGAGGGCGATCCCGCCGCTCGGAGACCGTGGGCGAGACCGCGGTGCGTCTGCCGCCTCGCTTGGGGAACGGGGAGAGGGGTCGGATGAGTTTCTTTCTCGCAGAACTGTTGCTGGGGGACACAGAGGGGAGCGCACGTGACGGCGCAGGGCCTGACACCTCGCGAGGAAGGGAAGCACGCGGGCACGGTTTCGGGGCTCTCCCGTGTGGGCGTGGCAGGTGGGGCCGGGCGTGGTGGAGCCGGTTCCGAGCGATCGGCGAGTCGGAGCCCTGGCTCGCCCGGAAGGCTGGACCCGCCCTGCCGCGGTATCACCAAGTCGGGCTGCTTCGCGACCAGAGGGGCCAGCGTGGATCTTCAAAGCCTTTTTTGTGTCGACAGGATTAAACACAGTGTTAAACTTCCTTAATGTCCCCCAACCCACGTTCTAGCAAAACAGCAAACATCTGTAAACCTACTTATTGCGGGTCCAAACGGGGATGGCGTGGGGAGGGGGGTTTGGGGAGGGATGCACGAAGCAGTAAGGTCTCTGTTGTGAACACTGGATTATCCTGGCTATTTTGTTGTCTCCTTGAGTTATAGGCTCTAACTCTCACATAACCTCAAGCAGGCTTCTCTCAGAAAATGCGAACTGATGACCTGAGCAGAAGGAAATCAGGAAGAGAAAGTCTGCTAAAAAACACCATTTTACTCACTGCTTCCTACGCGCCCTCCTGTAATCTGCATAACGACCCAGTGAAGACTTTGGGTTGGGTTACTTAAAATTATTTTGTGGAGGTTAAAACAAAAAGATTGAGAGTTGACAATTTCATAGATGTCAATGTATTGTCATTCCCATTTTACAGATGTGAAAACTGAGTCTCAGTGTAGGTAACTTCCCTGTGGTTTCAGGTCCAATAAATGGGTGAACTGGGCCTTGAAATCAGGGCTGTCTGATGTCCCTTCCTGCTCCTAACTGCTGTGAGGTAGTGTCATAAGTGAGTTTTAGCTTTTGGCCTACCACAGGGCTACCTCCTTCAGTGAAGAAGTGGAGTTTTCTGGATGGCCAGACTCATGGATGTTAGCGATAAAAGTTGGATGGATTTCAGTGAAATGGTCAAGAGAGCCCCACAATAGATGTGTGATCTTGGGCAAATGGCTTGACCTCCTCCCTCAGTCTCCTCAAGTGTTAGCATCACCTTCATAGGGTGGTTGTAGAGGAGCAAATGAAATAATGAGTGTGGAAGCTATTACCCAATGCCTGGCACCCAGTTAATGTTAGTATAAGTGGAAAAGACATTAATTCTTAGATCTAATGGATCCTGTTTAGAAAAATAAGATTTTTAAATTGCATTTTTTAAATGAAAAGAAAAGAGTAGTAGCCCAGACGTGGTGACTCAAGCCTGTAATCCCAGCACTTTGGGAGCCTGAGGTGAGAGGACCATCTGGGTTCAGGGGTTTGAGACCAATCTGGGCACCTTGGTGAGACCTCATCTCTACAATTAAAAAAAAAAAATTAGCCGGGCGTGATGGCCTGTGCCAGTAGTTCCAGCTACTTGGAAGGCTGAGGCAGAAGGATCACCTGGGTCCAGTGGGTCAATGCTGCACTCTAGCCTATGCTACAGAGTGAGACTCCAATTCAAAAAAAAAAAAAAGTTTGCCATGATAGCTCTGCAGTCGTAAAGTAAAACAATGATGATACTTCATAAGACCATGCCTAGATGCAGCAACAGGAAGTGTGAAACTTTCTCTGTTTCCTTGCACTTGGTGGAAGCTTTTTTAGGTTTTGTTTGTATGTTTTAGTGGACAGGTGGTCTAGGTTGCCAGGTGAGGGAGACAGAAGAATCATGGAGACATCTATGTATAACGGTGAAAAGAAAACAGGGAGGCTCATGTATAGGAATTTGATCAGCAGTAAACAAAGCACATTAGAACCCATATATGCCCATCAGTTGCCAGATCTTTACTGAATACCTAGCACATTTTGGCCCAGAGATAAATACTTGGTGGGCGGGGAGGAGGATGAACTGGTCAAAGTGCCCTGTAAATCTCTGAAATCAGTCCTTTGGTAAACAACATCTATTCATTTAGTGGTTCCCACATTCACTCATCGTATGCTTCTGCAAAAGCAGGCAGGCGTAGAATGAAAAATTGGATGTGGAATTAAACAATGGAGAAGCGAGATCCAAACTAAATAAGGTCTTCATTCCAATTTCCTATGATATGCAATCTGTTGTCATGGGACAGCAAGACAAAGGGAAATGGCTACTGGCACGTGTGTGAGTTTAATGAGGAACATTGGTAGGACATACCTTATCTAGTCTTCCAGTATGGAAAAATCTGAGTATGTGAAGGAAGTCCTTAAAATAGTATCCCATAACCATCATCCCCATTACAAACAGTGAAATATATAAGGTGGTAAATCTCTCTTTAAAAACAAATTCTGGCATATTTCTTGGGGGAAAAGAAAAGCTCCTAGGGAAGAAAAAAGAGAAAAAGGGTTACTGTAGTTCTTCTGTATATTTTTAGAAGAATGGCATCACTTTGCAGACTCGAATCTAGAGTCTGAGGGTTATAAACCACCTTCCTCAGTGTTTCCACTACATCTTTTCAGCCTGGCAGTTCTTCAGACATACGAGTTTTTAACTCTCATTGGTCATTTCTTAACTTCAGTGAACAAAATCGTTGGCTTTTTAAGGAAATTTGCTCCTCTGGTGGGAAAAGCATGTCTATTTGTAAGGTGTCAAGAAGTAGATAATAAAATAGATCCATTTCTGCTAACACAATAATACTCCTTTAATCCGAGCCAGTGCTATGACTCATCTGCCTGTCTCCTCTTGTGGGATGGAAAGGGAGCTGTCGGCAAACCTCCCGCAGTGGGAGGAGGGAGGGAGATACCTTTCACATGCTAGGGCCTTTGCTCTGCTTCGAAAACGCACAGGCTCTAGAAGGACTGTTTTCTCTAGACTGAAGTGGCCCTTGGCCCTTTGGGGTAAGTGGTTAGCCCCATTTTTAATAACTTGTCTCAGAACAGACACTGGCCTCAAGAAGGTTCTGTAGGCAAGCTGGAGGCCAGGTCCAACCTGGTTTTGTATCCATCCGACACAACAAAGTGCTGGAAGACAGCCTTGAAAGAGGGGGCTTTTCCTCTTTCTTGCTAGCAAAGAAAAAAAAAAGCTTTTATTGTTTCTGTCTTATTTCAAAAGTATTGCATGTCACTGTGGAAAAATTGGAAAATACATATAAGCAAAAAGAAGAAAATATATTTATTCATACTTCCCCCAGTTGCAATCACGGTTAACATATCTTTTGAAAAATTCCCCTTTATGTGTAGAGCATTCTGCTTTTATAACTTACTTTTTTCCTTTCAACAGCATATTGTGAACATTATCCCATCTACTCTTTGACAGCATGATTTTTAATAGCTGTGCAGTAGTCTACTGGATGGGTGAACTGTAATATATTTAAACAGGCTTTTATTTGGGCATTTAGGTTGTTTGCAATTTTCTGCTATAATAGCATAAGTAAGTATCCGCATGAGAACATGTTTGCACATATCTTTAATCAATGTTTGTGAACCTTCAGCAGCCTCCTTGGTTTAACTTGGGAGAGAGAAACAAGACAGAAATTTGCAGCTAACAAAATAATTGCTGTATCTATCCCGAGACTTTAAGAATGCTCACGGGCATGATCTCTGCTAGGCAGAGGGCGGGTTATTTGAATTCCCTCTCGTGTTTGTCAAGCATTAATTGAGTCCAAAGGAGATTCCTATAGGTTTTGGAGAGGAATGGGAAGTTTCCTTCCACACTTTCTTTGTGGGCAACATGTCTTCTGCATCCATCCAAGTCCAGACACCTTGTAGGAGGCAGAGGGTGGATGAGGCTGGCAACTTGGGCATTCAGCTGTTCTCTCGGGTTCTTAGCTTCTGCTTCATGAGCTGTCTATGGGACAGCTTCCTGAGTGGTTAAGGCAGTGATAGCGACTCTAAAGCACTGATTCAGAGGGAGGAGGACATTGAGAAAGAGAAGGGGAAAAGAGAAAGAGGGAGAGATAATAAAACTCCATGGGCCCAATCTCTTTTGTGCCCCAGACCAGCTTCCTATGGGGTTCTTGGTAAGCCTTTTAAACAGCAGTATCAGGATAGTGGGTTCAGCCCTGCTGTGAGTCTCCCTGATGGCATATGGTGCCTGGTCTCGCTCATGACATTCACTTTGGGGGCTACAGAATTTGACTGTGCCACTGAACAGGAGCTGTTCTTACCAGGATCCACACAGCTCTTCTGTGGGCACCCCACTGACTGTTTTAGCACTGCTCAGTGCCTCGCCATCTTCCAGGGTCCTCACACAGCTCTGTGGCATGGAAAGGGTCAATACTCTTCCCAATGGGGAGAAGACAAAGTCAAGACCCACAAGGCTTCAGCAATAACCAGAGTCTTTACAGATTTCAGGAAGGTAAAAGAATATTCAAAGAGTGGGTCTATGTTGCCCCAGTTTTCTTTTTCATTTTTTTTGAGTCAGAGTCTCACTCTGTCGCCCAGGCTGGAGTGCAGTGGCACACTCATGGCCACCACAGCCTCTACCTGCTGGGCTCCGGCGATCCTTCCGCCTCAGCCTTCCAAGTAGCTGGAACTACAGGCACATGCCACCATGCCCAGCTAATTTTTTGATTTATTGTAGAGATGAGGTCTTGCCAAGTTGCCCAGGCTGGTGTCAAACCCGTGAGCTCAGACAGTCCTCTCACCTTGGCCTCCCAAAGTGCTAGGATTATAGGTATGAGCCACCATGCCCAGCTGCCCCAGTTTTCAAAGGGAAGAAAGGATTGAATTCCAGAAATAACCGATGAGTGATATTTTTTGCTCTCTAGAAAAAATCTGGAATAAACAGGTTTATAAACAATTTTTTCTTTTTTGAGTCGGAGTCTCACTCTGTCGTCCAGGCTGGAGTGCAGTGGCATGCTCACGGCCACCGCAGCCTCTACCTGCTGGGCTCAGGCTATCCTTCCATCTCAGTCATCCAAGCAGCTGGAACTACAGGCGCGCGCCACCATGCCCAACTAATTTTTTTTGATTTATTGTAGAGATGAAGTCTCACCAAGTTGCCCAGGCTGGTCTAGAACCCCTGGGCTCAAGCCATTCTCTCACCTTGTCCTCCCAAAGTGCTGGGATTATAGGCATGAGCCACTGTGCCCAGCCAGGTTTATAAACATTTAAAGGGGAACATGGTGATCACCAGTAGATAACATGGGTCCCTTATCATATCCTGCTAAAATAACCACGTTAACCTTCTTTAAACAGTGTCATTAAGTGTATAAATCAAGATAATTCTATTCTACTTCAATGTAGCAAGTATTGGTTGAGCACCAACTCAACTCTGTGCTTCAGGTGCAGAGTAAAGGGAACTGACTGTCATGGATACCATATGTTGTGACTTAAGTAAAGAATGTGATGAGGTCTTGCACAATTTCCTCGCTGCTAGGTGGATCTAGAGCTGGTTGGACAATCCTACCCAGTGATTCATGGTTCAAGGGAGAGCTCCAGTGGAGTGACACAGAGCTCTGCCCTGGGCTCTGGTCTGTTCTACTTATTTATTTATTTGTTTGTTTATTTTGAGTTAGAGTCTCACTCAATCGCCCAGGCTGGAGTGCAGTGACACGCTCACAGTCCCTGCAGTGCTTTGTAAAAAAACAACAACAATAGTGATTCAGAGAAAGAATTTGATGGTTGTGCTTATCAAATGTGTAGATTACCCTCCTAGGACAAGTCAGAGCAGACTTGGAAACATGCGGAAAAGACATGTGGGGCTTAGTTGTCCATAAGATCAACATGAGTCAACAGAGGGGATAATAGCTATACTGCTACAAGAAGGGAAGACTAGTTCTTCTATATTGAAGCTGGTCTCATGGACACCTAGGGTCTTATGAACATGTGGAGCCACATTTTAAAGAGGCATCCCAGGGAGTTCCCTAAGGAGGGGGAACCTGGATGAAGAAAGAGGTTTGGAAACCTCTTTTTTGTTGTTGGGCCCTCATATTGTTGCCCAGGCTAGAGTCAGCAGTCTCATCATGGCTCACCACAGCCTCAACATCCTGGGCTCAGATGATCCTTTTACCTCAGCCTCTCAAGTAGCTGGGACTATAGGTGTATGTCACCATGCCTGGCTAATTTTATTTTTTTATTATTATTATTATTTGTAGAGAAAAGATCTCACTATGTTGTTCAGGCTGGTCTCAAACTCCTAGGTTCAAGCAATCCTCCTGCCTCAGCCTCCCAAAGTGCTGGGATTACAGGCATGAGCCACCGCACCTGGCCTTGAAACCATTTTATATGAGGATGTTTGAGTGTCAAACTAGGGCTGGAAAAACAAAACAAAACAAAGCATGACTGGATGGATGTCCTCAAAGTGTAAAGTCTTAGATTCTAGGCTGATGCGAGACTGATGACCGGAAGTTGTAAGAAAGTAGAATTTGGATCTTGTGCCTATCCTGGCCTGCCTATCCTCAGATCCAGTCCTCGCCCTTTCCCTCCTCTGTGTGGAAGAGGGGCTGACCCCTGCAGGCTGCGTTTGCCAGGCCCCTGTGCCAGCCAATAGGAGCACTGGCAGAAGCCTGGCAGAGGAGGGAAGAAATAGCCAGGATATTCTCCTCAGTCCTCTGTTCCTCAAGCTTGGCACCACTGACAGTGGCTGTGCCACATCTGTGGCTCCGGCTCCCACCAGATGGACCCACTGTGGCTCCAGCTTCCATGAGGTGACCCCAGGCCCTGGGCCGTGGTAACAGCACTTCCTCCCTTTTGTCCTCCAGCCCAGGGTGGCAGTGATTTCCTGCTATTGCTAATATCTAGGTTGTCTCACTGTCCTCTGGCTTCTCAGCTCTGTGTAGCCAGTTTCCCGGGTTACAGTATTGTCTCCTTTGAAAATATATAAAATACTTTCCTAGTTGGACCTTATTGGTACAGACACACAGAAATTAAAAAAAAAAAGTTTTTTAGGCCGAGTGTGGTGGCTCATGCTTGTAATTCCAGCACCTGGGAGGCTGAGGCGGAAGGATCGCTTGAGCCCAGGAGTTTGAGACCAGCCTGTACAACACAGTGAGACCTTGTCTGTAAAAAAATTCGCCTGGTGTGGTGGTGTCTACCTGTAGTTCCAGCTACTCCCTAGGAGGCTAAGGAGGAAAGATTGCGTGAGCCCAGGAGGTTGAGGCTATGGTGAGCTGTGAATGTGCCACTGCACTTGAACCTGGACAATAGAGTGAGACCCCATTTTTTAATGGTGACAACTAGATGACCATGAACAAATGTATTGTGGAAGGCTGGACACTATGATCTTCAGGATTCTTTTGGAAGTTGAGGCACAGAAAGGAAATGGCATTCCAAGTCCTGGAAGTGGCAGATGTAGGACTAGAACTCAAGGCTCCTAACTCCTAGCCCAGCACTGTTTTCATTTGATGTTGGCTCTCCCCTTCTGCATATTTCTGTATTAACCATCCTCCCATGGTTTATGTTAATCAACCTTCTGATCTATGGGAGGGAAAACCGAGTCTCCTAAATTCACTTTTTTCTTTTAATTCTCTTGTAATTATGTGTGACAACCCAGTTCAATAATGCTTACTCGCTAATTATTTTCCAGAACAAATATTGCACGCCAAGAGTTGCGTGGAAACTTTTATTCCTCCTTCAAAGCATTTTCTACTTCGAAAAGCTAAATACATGTTCCAATCTGGAAGGTTCCATTTATGTAAGTCTCTGATTTCATAACATCTATTTTGCCTTGACGGCAGTAGAAGGGGGAAGAAATGTCCAAGGTCACCTAGTCCAACCCTATCACCTTAGAGATGAAGAAACAAATCTAGAAAGATGGAGTGGCTTGCCAAAAGTTAGACAGAACTAGGGCTAGAACCCAGGTCTCTGGCCCTAGTCCAGGATATTACAGCATATCACCATGCTCCTTTATGGCCCTTCCATTCCCCTTCACGACACCCAGTTTTCAGTCTGCTTCTCTTTAGTTCTCAGATCTTTCTCCCTGACTCTGGCCTTTTCTCTTTGGCCTCCGGAATGCCAGATTTCTAGTAGTAGCCCTTTTCCTTCTGGAATGTAATTATCAAAAGCAGGGGATGGCCAACACCTCTTTTCAGTTTCTTCCTCCCCTCCCCTCCTTTCTTCATATTTTCTGCGTTTGCTAATGTTCCATTCCTTTCTTCTTTCTAGCCAATGTTTTTGTTCCCATGAAGTCTTCCCTTGGTATTGCACTTAAACCGATCTCTGCCTTCTGTGCTCAAAGCCAATCTGCCTGGTTGAAGCCATCAATACTTCTGAGGGAAGAATCTTTCAAGCCCTGAATTTGATCCCTAACTTGAGGAAAGGCTCAAGTTAATGTCATCCCTTAGCAGGATACCTGGGCATCTCTATTACTTCCCTGGCCTCTAGACTATGGTTGGTGAGTATCTTAACACGGCAAACACTATTGCAGAGATGGCGAATTCTTCCATGGCTAAGGATATCAAATTAGTTTTAGTTCAAACCATTAACATATGTCATCCCATGAGAGTTTCTAATGTTTCAACAACTCTCTCCTTTGGCTGTCACTATCAATCCTAGCAGATTTTTATTTATTTATGTATAGAGACAGGATCTTGCTATGTTGCCCAGGCTAGTATTGAACTCTTGGCCTCAAGCAACCCTCCTGCCTTCCAAAGTGCTGGGATTATAGGCGTGAGCCATTGTGTCTGGCTTTGAGCAGATTTCTAGATCTTGCCAAGTTTGTGTTATCTAGACATTCATGAGTGGTTAGATTTATTAAAGCTCTTTCAGGATAACATCATTGCAGTATAATATTTGAGTCACACTGACCTTGTTCAAGTGAACTGGTCCTCCCCCAAAACAGACACGTTGACACCATATGGCTTCATTGTGATCTGCGCTTCCAAATTCTGTGTTACTTTTTTCCAATGTGGATTTTGTCTCAGTCACATGATTGTTGAGAACCCAGGAACTTGGTTCATCCCTCTAATTCCTGTAACTCATATTTTAATTTCTCTCGATGAAAGCAAGAAGTCCAAGGATCAAATATTGGGGTTCTGTCCCAGAAAACAAGAGTATGGTGCACCTGCCTTCTTCCTGAGTATTGATGACATTGCTGCAAGAGTTAACAGGAATGGGGAGTTACTGGCAGGAAAGCAGACAGCCTCAGAAATCAGGAATCACAACTCCATCATGGGCTTCTCTCCTACTATAGAGTGGAGGGTGGAGTCAGTGACTTTCAGCTCAAACAATTACATTTTTTTCAACAATTACATCTCCATTGTATCAAAGGTGCCGGTAACCTCCCAGTTCCCTAGGAACTGGCTCATCATCTTCAGGTCAGTGCCCTTATTTCTGTCTTACTTCCACAGTGGCATCCAAAGTCCTATCAACTTCTTCTTCTTTTTTGGCATCTCACTCTGTTGCCTAGGCTGGAGTGCAGTAGTAAACTCATGACCACCACAGTCTCAACCTGCTGTTTCAGGCAATCATTCCACCTCAGTCTTCCAAGTAGCTGGAACTACAGGCATGCCGCCACTCCCGGCTAATTTTTGATTTATTGTAGAGACCAAGTCTCACCAATTTGCCCAGGCTGGTCTTGAACCCCTGGGTTCAAGCAATACTCTCACCTCTGCCTCCAAAGTGCTGGGATTACAGGTATGAGGCGCCGTGCCTGGCCCTATCAACTTCTAATGCTACTTCTGCCATGAGTCTTTTGACTTCACCCTTTCCTTTCCCTATCCACAGCCTCCCTCCTCCCAGCTCTTTGCCCGTGTCTATTTTTTTTTTTTTTTTTTGAGTTGGTGTCTCACTCCGTCACCCAGACTGGAGCGCAGTGGCACACTCCTGGCCTCGCAGCTTCGACCTGCTGGGCTCCCGCGATCCTTTCCGTCTCAGCCTTACGAGTAGCTGGAACTACAGGCGCACACTACCACACCCGGCTGATTTTTTTTTTATTTATTGTAGCGATGAGGTCTCGCCAAGTTGCCCGGGCAGGTCTCGAACTGCGGGCTCAGGCAATCCACTCAGCTTGGCCTCCCAACACTCTCTTGGTTCGTCTCACCATCTCTAGTCTTGCCCAAAGCGACACTAAAGCCAGAGCTCAAGCTTTCTCAGCCATCATTCTTTTTAGTCTGAGATCCTCTTTACTATCCTGCTTTGTTCCCCACCCACAGGAGAACCCTGAATTCATATCAAAACAAAGAACTAGCCACAGTCCTGCCCTGCCCCCACATTTCATTTCTCTGACTGCTGCAGCCCAGTCCATGATGTGTGCATACCCTCCCCTCCCCCCCAAGCTTGAGGCTGTCTTCTCCCTGCCAGCAGGATGCTTTGTTGTGATGGCTGGAGGCTTTAGCTCTCTGGCTTGGTCTTAGACACTTCTCCTCTGAATTATCCTCGTGGGACCTTCTGGCCAGCATGCCCTTTTGTTCCTGGAACCCACATCCTTTTAGCTTGGCCTCTGGACGACTCAGCCTTGAGTAATTTCTGCTGTGTTGGAGTGAAGACACCTGGATTTTTGTTCTATTCATGAACTTGATATAGGGCTTTAAATAAGTTAGGGGCTGCCTGTGCCAGTCCTCTTCAGATGCCAGTTCTGAGCACCCTCATCTTGTCATCTTGAGTGCCTTGCATATGCCTCCATGCCACCCCTGCCCTCCCCTGCTAGTTCCTGAGTAATCCTGACCAAGTCCCTTTTCCCCTGGAAGATGAAAAAGGAGATGGGTCTTGTTTATGACTTGCATCCCTCATGCCCTGGGCCCCTGCTTATCCACTGACCCACAGTTTCCCCTTTGGCTCTGCTCCACAGAATAAGCTGGTGTGCTTGGGTTTTGATTCAGTTTCCCCATTTGGACCCAGGTCTCCCTCTTGGGACAGTAACCCCAACCTGCACATTAACTTTGAGGTCTACCCATTTTTCATTTTCAAGGGAACAACAATAAGTCAGTTTTATCTTTAGAGAGTTTGTTGAATGCAACCTGCCATATAGTGGACTCTTACTTCGCTTCAAAAATTAGTTTGATTGGACTTTTTTGAGTGACCAAAAAAATTTTTTTAACTACCAAATGCCTTACAGCACCTTTTAAGATTGTTACTAAGAACCTGGGAGAAATCAGAAAGTAAAGGCTCCTGAGCTATCTGAAAAGTTATCTTTCACTCAGGGGAAAGTCCCTTAGGCTCTCATGGTCTCTAGTTTTCTTTCTTGTTCCCAAAGTTCTATCAGGTGCGGGAACAGGAGGGCAGGTGGAGTGCCCTCTCCAGGCAGCACCACAGCCTCTGTCTATGCCTGCATTGTCTCTTTCTCACCTAATGGCTTCCTAGTGCAAATACCTGCAGGCTTTTGAAAGTGCCCGGGAGCTAAGGGGAGCACCCTCATAGATTTGGAGACAAAAATCTAGGTTCCTGCCCCTTGTGTAGGACAGCTCTGCATAGTCTGATAGGAGTCCCCACAGGAATAAGTCCCACTTGCCCACAGGGGTAAGTAACCTCTCAGTAATGAACCTCGATTGACTGCTGTCCCTTTCCTGCCTTACTCCCAGGCCCTCTGGTACCTCCTGGGCTCAGTTCCCAAACAACCTGCTCTCAAATCCTTATCTTAGGGTCTGCATCTGAGGAAACCTATCCTAAGACATGCCATAAAGGCTGAGGAATGATGGAAAGAGAAAATAGCAGAGCTCTGAAGAAATAGAGACAAGACCTAAAGTATTCTAAGGCCCTGGGGTCCTTTAACAGGGACCACCAAGACATGAGGGTATGAGACATAGTTTCTGAGAGCTGAGTGGTGGTCTGGGTAGAATATTTTCTCTTTAAGAGACCCTGGAATAAATACCACATTTTAGAAAGGATTTTACCTGAAAAAGCGAACATAGGTTGTGATGCTTAAAGGCCTAATCCATTGGCTATCTAGAAGCATGAGTTTCCTGAATGCCCCTTTGCCTGGTAGCCAGGATTTGTTGGATTTTCCATTTGAACTAAAATCATTGCCTTCAAGCTTCAAGGCACCTGGCTCCAGCACTTTGATTCTTTAAGATTCATATTCTTCACATTTTCCAGTCTTTGATTTCATCCCTTCTCATTCCCTGTTTGCATAATGCAACTTTTTAAAAGTCCGCCTTCCCATGGAAGCCCCTTTATCCCCTTGACCATTTCAGTGGCTCTTCTTGGGCACATGATCTCATCCTGGGGGGTGGGGATCAGCTCTGCATTCAGTATTCCAAGGGTCAGTGCATTGAAATTTGTACTTCTGTTTTGTTTCCAATCCAAATTGATCATTTTTTTCAATTTTCATCCAGATGTTTGATATCATGTAAACACAGCTTGAAAGTGTTTCTGAACTGCTTACAGATGTATGCCAGTGACACCCTTTTCAAATTATATATAATGATGCTCTGGGTCTATTTATATCTATGTCATAGTCTCTGGCTTGAATTTTAGCTATAAGACTAAGTTGAAAAGAAAGTGAAAAATGCATGTGGGTGGGTGAATTGTCCACTTGAGTAAAGACTCCAGATATTTGGAAATGTTCAGGGGTTGACGCCATGTCCACTGAATGCTGGCATATCTCTAACCACAGTGTTATGGCTGATTCCAAATTCATATGTAAAGTCCTAGCTCATATGTGATGGTATTTGAGGATGGGGCCTTTGGAAGGTAATTAGGGTTTGATAAAGTCATGAGGATGGGATTCTTATAATGGGATTAATGCCCTTCAAAGAAGAGACACAAGAGAGTGCTCTGTCTCTTTCTGTTACCCAATGGGGAACCTTCACCAGAAACCGACCATACTGACACCCTGATCTTCATCAGCAACCAACCACCAGACATATAAGTGAAGATGCTTCCAGATTCTAGTTTTCACATTGCCACTAGGTGAACCTCAATTATCGTGGAGCAGACATAACTATCCCTCTTGTGCCCTGTTCAAATCCTTTTGTATAAAATTGTAAGCAAAATTAAAGGGTAGTTTTAAACTATTAGGTTTTAGAGTAATTTGTTATGCATCTATAGTAATTGGAACAAATGTACATTTCATTTATTCTTCCTGCAACTAAAATCCCACCCCTGGATCTACCTAGACCAGCAGAACACTATCTTGCTTGGATCTTTTCTTGAGTTGTTCTCAGGTGTGGCTTGTATCAACAGGCAGGATCAGAGGCAGCTATTCTGCAGAGATACTGTTGAGAATGGAACGGAGTTTGCTTAGACCTTAGTGTAGAAAAAAATTGTGTTTTCTTGGCTGGGCACAGTGGCTCATGCTTGTAATCCCAGTGTTATAGGCCAGGGCTCTGGAAATAGGGAATTATTACAGTTGTGTTTTAAAACAATGTAAAGCTATTATTTTAAATGTTGTGACTTTCCCTTCCTTCCAATGTTGCAATTGTCTACCTCTTCCTCTGGAAAACTGTAAAAGAACATGTTGTAAATTCCAGAATGTGATCCAAAAATGTCAGCATGACCAGGAGACTTTAAGTCATATTGGTACACACGTACCAGAAAAAGTTAACATAGATCTTGAGTCATGCTGAAACTGTACATAGGCTTCTTAATCTTAACTCGGGGTAGGTGAACAGCTATGAATTTTGAATATAAATACTGGAATAAGTTTGTGTTGCTTTGAGTGGATTTTTGGTAATGATGCCAACCTGTCTCCCTATAACCTTGTGGCAGAAATTAAAACCTCTTTTCTCCCAATTTGTGCCTCTCATCTATGATTGACTGTGAGGAATAGCAGCTGGTTTGTTAGACCAGATGAAAACACCAGCTCTTTGGGACGTTGAGGTGGGAGGATTGCTTGAGCCCAGGAGTTTGAGACCTGGCTGGTTAACATAGGGAGACCTCATCCCTACAAAAAAATAAAAAAATTAGCCAGCTGTGGTGGTGCACGCCTGTAGTTACAGCTACTCAGGTGCCTGAGCACAAGAGGTCAAGGCTGCAGTAAGTGGTGATTATGTCACTGAACTCCAGCCTGGGTGACAGAGTGAGGCCTTGGCTCAAAAATAAAATAAAATAAAAAATAAAAGATTATGTTTTCATGAAGCAATTGATAGTTTGCAAATACTGTGAATTTTATAATTGCTCAGTTTTCTCTTTTTGCTTTGGCTTCTACAATGCTTGGGACCAACTTTGGAACCAATTTGTAATAATTAATCTTATCTCTTTGTATACTGCTATATTTACTTTTTTTTTTGAGATATGGTTTCACTTGGTTACTCAGGCTAGAGTGCAGTGGCATGATCATAGTTCGCTGTAGCCTCAAACTTCTGGCTCAGGTGATTCTCCTGCCTCAGTCTCCTCATTACAAGCATGAGCCACTATGCCTGGCTGTATTTACCTTTGTAAGGCCCCTCAAAATACTTTTGGAACATGGTGGGGTAAATGAATTAATGGGAGGAATGAACATCCCTCAAATCACTTTATTTATTTATTTATTTTTGAGTTGGAGTCTCTCTCCAGCACCCAGGCTGGAGTGCAGTGGCACGCTCATGGCCACCCCAGCGTCGACCTGCTGGGCTCTGGCGATCCTTCCGCCTCAGACCTCCAAGTAGCCAGAACTACAGGCACGCGCTACCACGCCTGGTTAAATTTTGATTTATTGTAGAGACGAGGCCTCGCCAAGTTGCCCGGGCTGGTCTCAAACCCGTGAGCTCAGGCAATACACTTGCCTTGGCCTCCCAAAGTTCTGGGATTACAGGCTGAGCTACCTATCCCAGCCCCTCAAATCACTTTAATGTTTAAGATTACTATTAGATTGAGCTAGTTCCAACACATAACTTTATTATAACTAAAAACCGATACATATTTTATATTCTCTAGAACAAAAATGCAAGAAGCTAAAAGGGACAGTCTAAACCAGATGTTAAAGAGTAATGACTACAAGGTAATATAACATCATTTGCAAAACAATGAGGTACTTAGGAAAAATAGTATTTATTGAGCACACACTATTTCCCAGGCACCGATTTTCTAGGTTCTTTGGTACACAATTTTATTTAGTCTCATTTAATCATAATAAAACAGCTCCATGGGTATACGGCCACCTTGTTTTGCTGAAGGCATAGATCAAATCCTGTTCATCTGAACACCATGCAGATGTAACTGACACTTTTGTGGAGATGGGCTAGTGATGGCTCAGGAGGGATTCAGTGCCCTGGTTGTGGCAGGCAGGGAAGGCAGAGCCACAAGAGAGGGCACGGTGACACTCCTGCAAGGGACAGCCCTTTACACAACCACTGCTTTCTGAGCTCAAACTTTCAGTGCGGGGTGTTCCATTTTCTTTTACTCCTTCTGTATGATCATCACTGTGCCCCACCCATCTCTGGAAAATTTCACTGCTTCTTCAAGGAAGCTCCCTGGAAACCTCTCAGATGTCGGCCGGGCTGTGGGTGAGTCTTCTGTCACTCCCCGGTCTGAGAGCCTGCTTGTGTCTGGGCACTGTCACACAGAGTCATGCCATTTCTCCCACATATGGACGGGAACTGGGAAATGTGTTCTTGGCACCAAAATAATTCCTCTCAAGGGATTCAGTCATGAGCAAATCAGGCAAGCATCGTGCGTGACCGTGGGCTTTTGGGTGGGACATGGACATTAGTGCATTTTGTGTCATAAATTGTTCTCTGTAATGATACCCTGCTTGCTGCCTTCTTGGCGAGACAGTGATTTTAAGCACCAGAGGGGACAAATCCTGACCTTTGGGCAAGAACTCCATCCAAGATCTGACCACAAGCGGTTGCTCATCTGTGTAATACTGCCAAAACCATGACTTAAATTCTCAAACGTCTCTAATGGCTTGTCTGCGTAAGTGATCTTTTGGTTTCTATTGGGATTAACCTCAGAAGGAAGTATGAAGTGACTCGAGGGTGATTTGGGGGAGCCAAGCACCTCGACACCTTCTCCCCTGCTGGTCACGGTGCCTGAAGTTCTATCAGTGGTTCATGCCACTGAATCAAAAGGAATTGTCAGTGTATAAGAGTCCCTAATAAAAATACTCCCAGAAATATACTTGAAGCAGGTCTGTGGGACCAAGGTGAGCTACTACCTTCTCTAAACTCAGTCCTCGCCTCTCCAATTCCCAGCCCTCCAGCCACGAGCACCTAGGACTTTCATGACATCCTGATTCAACCCTGGCCAGTTCTGGAACCAATTCAGAATGTCCGTTTCCTTCACACATCAGCACATGAGGTTTAGCCGTTCACTTGCTCATCATTAATTCAGCAAATATTTATGGAGCTGAGACGTGCTCTGGTGCCAGGCATTTGGCTAGACCCTGGGATACTGGAGTGAACAAAATCCCTGCCTTCATGGAGCCTACATTACTGTGGGCATAGGAGGTAGAGAGTGACAAATTCACTAAAAATGTATGAATACATGGGGACTGTGAAGAAAATGAGGGGGCTGGAGAGTGATAGGGATGGGGAAAGATGTGTGTGATATGCTAGATGGCAGACAGGGAGGTCCTCACGGCTGAGCTAACAACTGGGCCGAGAGTGACGAGCAATGAATGAGCTCTGTGAGACCAGTGTGCCAGGAGGGGGGGAGCTGGCACTGAGGCCTGAGTGGGGAGGCTGCCTGGTGGGTCTGAGGAACAGCAGGAGGCCCAGGTGGCTGGGTGGAGGCATGGGGAAGGTGGTAGTAAGGGAGCCAGAGAAGTGGGGCGAGCGGGAGCAGTTACTCCTGATTCCCAAGGCTGAGTGCAGGTCAAGGCTGCAGTGGCCAAGATTCAGCCCTGGTACATGAACACTCAACTCAGGGGCTCCATCCAGAGCCCTAGTGACCTGGATGAGGCCCTGGACACTGCCTGTTGATTTCCTTGGGGCTGTAAACCTATCCTTCCCCTCTGAATCAACCTGTACCTTCTCTGCTCCAGGCTACTTTTCAGGGCCCTCCTTGGGTTGGTCACCTCCCTCCTCCCATCTCCCACCTTCCCTTGGGAGCAGGTACCTTGAAGGTGTTTCCCCTTCGCCCCAGACCTCCTGTCCCAGCTTCTGTGCTAGCCCCTATTCCCCCAGCCATCCTCCCACCCCAAATCTTGAGCTTGGGCCTGGTTGCATGGAACCACCAAAGGAGCAGTGAGAGAGGTTGTGGACAAACACCTTCTGCCTGGCAAGGATGGCCAAGGTCCACGCTGAGTAAGCCTGTCCCACCCTGGGAAAATCCACCAAGTGCTTGGTATGTGCCAGGCACTGTGCCTTATATGATTTCATTTCATTTTCCCTACTCCTTAATGAGATAGATACTACTACATATTATCCCCATTTTACAGATGAGGAAATGGAAGCCCAGAATGGCTAAGTCCTTTGTTCAAGGCCACACAGCCAGTAAGTGGTGAAGTTCTGGTTGAAACCCAAACCTGTCTTCCCAGAGCCCCTCCTCGTTGCATGTGTGCAGAAAGAGATTCCGAACTGAGGGTTGTAACAGGGACAGCCCTGTGACTCCAGGGACCAAGGAGCTATCAGTGTATCCTGCCCACATTGTTTTCCCACCAGGATAAAGGATCCTGGAAACTCTCCTGCCATCCTTCCGCCATCCAAAACGTTGCTGCTCCTCTGGCCTAGAGTTCCAATTTTTTTTTTAGTTGGGATCTCACTCTGTCACCCAGGCTAGAATGCAGTGGCACAATCATGGCTCACTGCAGCCTCAACATCCTGGCCTCAGGTTATCCTCCCATCTCAACATTCCAAGTAGCTGGGACTATAGGTGTGCGCCACCATGCCTGGCTAATTTTTTGATGTTTTTTGTAGAGATGAGATCTCACCATGTTGCCCAGGCCGGTCTTGAACTCCTGACCTCAAGCAATCCTCCCACTTCAGCCTTCCAAAGTGCTAGGATTACAGATGTGAGCTACTATGTCCAGTCTAGATTTTTTTAAAAAGCCTGCATTTGTAGTATTTCCCCCAATATATAAATATTCTTTTTCCTGGCCTTAGTACCTGGCTTTTATTTATTTATTTATTTTGAGTCAGAGTCTTACTCTACGGCCCATGCTAGAATGCAGTGGCACACACATGGCCACTGTAGCCTTGACCTGCAGGGCTCAGTCAATTCTTCTGTCTCAGCCTTCCAAGTAACTGGAACCACAGGCGCAAGCCACCATGCCCGGCTAATTTTTTGATTTATTGTAGAGACAAGGTCTCACCAAGTTGCTCAGGTTGGTCTCGAATCTGTGGGCTCAGGCAATCCTCTCGTCTCTGCCTCCCAAAGTACTGGTATTACGGACCACCACGCCCGACAATGCCTGACTTCTTACATCTAACATTTGTTGAGTGCCTCATGGGTACCGAGGACTGAGGACACAAAGATAGTTACAGCCTGACCCTTACCATCATGAGGCACCCAGAACAGAGAGGACCAAGTGCTCTCTTGAGGTGGCTGTCTTATGGCCCTGTTTTCCTGAGGGAAAGGCCATGCTACTACCTTCTCCCACAGTTCTCGGCAGGTTCTCCCTGAGCACCTGTCACCTGGTCTTGGGCCTGCTGAGGGTACAGTGAGAAATGAGACCACCCCCTCGGTCTTAAGAAGGTAAGTAGCAACATTTGGTATGGGTGAGCTGTGCTGAGCTGTGTGCTTAGAAACAAAACAAAAAGTAACCAAAAAAATACTGTTCCAATAAGATGAGCCTGAAAAGAAAATGAAAATAATATTTAGCCATTTTCATAGAACATTCAGACATCATTGGACCTGTTCAGGGTGGTATGACTGTAGATATCATAGAACATTCAAATTGAAAATTTTTCAGGAAACTAGTATTCTGAAAAATTTCCACTTTTACCTCACATGGTTTCTCAAGAGATTTCCAGCAGACCAGGAAGCTCCTGCGCAATTGGTCAGGTTAATTTTCACTCAGTCTCCAGATGTGAAACTCATCGGGAAAGTCCACACTCATTTCCAGGAGCAATGGCAGAAACATAGGACTATACACAACTTCCCTTATCTCAGAAAGTGCTATTTGTTTTCTGTTGCTGTTTCATTCTGGTCTCTACACATCTTCAGGGAGATCTAGTGAGGCTCCCAACAAGCCCAAGTGAGGGTCCAGCTGTCCCCAGAAGTGCAAGCTATTGGACACTGCTGGGAGATCGTTTCTTCAAGTGGCACCTGTAGGCACAAGGGAACAGCTCCGATCACACTGTGTGATTTAGAAGATACCAAAATGTCCTCTCTGTCACAACGTTTACCAATAATCTGCTACAGTACCTAAAATTCCATCATTAGGGTTTTTTTCCCCTCTGATGATGTCATTTTCCAACTTTTTTTGGGGGGAGGGGGTGATGGTAATGCAATGAAGCTCTTTCTGCAAACGAACTCTTGTACCAAAGACCCAGATATGCATAATTCAGAAATAAATTAGGGGCCGTCCTTGCCTTGCATTCTAGGTGAGATCCTCTAGGTCAGTGGTCCCCAAACTTTTGGTATCACGGACCTGTTTCGTGGAAGACATTTTTTTTACGAATGGGGATGGGGGAAAAAGGCAGGATGTGCAGTGAAACCTCACTGCTAATGTTAATCTGTATTTGCAGCCGTTCCCCAGTGCTAGCTTCACTGCCTCAGCTCTACCTCAGAGCATCAGGCATTAGATTCTCATAAGAAGCGCACAATCTAGATCCCTCACATGCACAGTTCACAATAGGGTTCACGCTCCTATGAGTACCTAATGCTACCGCTGATCTGACAGGAGGTGGAGCTCAGGTGGTAATGTGAGCAATGAGAAGTAACTGTAAATACAAATGAAGCTTTGCTCGTTTGCCCACCGCTCACTTCCTGCTGTGCAATCAGGTTCTTAACAGGCCATAGACTGGTACCGAGTTCTGGGGGTTAGAGACACCTCCTTCAGAGTCTAGAGGGGACTGTCTAGAGACAACTCCCTCTCCCCATCCCATCTATTTCCACAGCCTGATGAAGTCCTGGGGTGTGACAGTCCTGTGGTTCCCTCTGTATCCCATTTTCTCTCACATCATCCCTGATGCAGAGCTTAGCCATATCCCCATTTCCATGGGGCACCCAGCGTGGTAAGGGCTTTGTGACTTTCACAGAGGTCCCTGAATATTTTATGGGAATCCCAGGAGAGTTCATTCTGCTGTCCTCTGACTTCTCCTCACATCCAGATTCTTCTGGGGCTCCAGTTGCTCTCTCTGCATCACTTTACCTGCAAGTACCCCCAGCTCCACTTGGCTCCAGTGAATCCCTCCTCTTCCTTTCCTCAAGTAAACATAGTTCTCCATCATCTACCTGCTGCTCAAGCCAGGCACCAGTCATCCTTGCTTCCTTGTCTCTCTCTGTGGCCTTTGTCCAGATACTAAGTCCTGTCTGCCCTAAATACCCCTATTTCTTCAGGCTGGATATTGAATTTCAACTTGGGGGTCTCAGGGAATAATCTGCTGGTGGAAGGAGCACATGGCTGGGAAGTTATTTTCTAGCTGCAGGGGCATTGCCAATGTGCTATTTTAAATTTGACTTTCTGTTTATTGGGGTGAGTTTTGGAGGTGAATTGATGGAGAAATGGTTAAAAATCGCCAACCCCTCCGCCTGCACTGTGACTTTTCTGTGTCCCCATTGCCCCCGGAGGGAACAGGAACAGGCTACATGGCCTCCCACCCAGAGTCCCTGGCCTCTTTGCTCCTCTGACCCATTCTCCACACAGCCCAAGAGTGACTTTCTGAAAGCTGAATCCAATCAGGTTGTTTCCCAGCTTCAGTGGTCCTTCAGCTAAAGACCCATGTTTGTTACATAACATGGGTCTGGGCCCACCTCTCTAGCATCACTCTGCCTCCTTGAGATCAGCCATGCCAACCTGTTTTCAGTGCCTAGGTGCCCCTGTGGTATGTGTATAGACTGTTCCCTCTGCCTGTAACACTCTACACTCCCCATCAGCTGGCGAGAACGTCTGCATCTCAGCCCTTACCCAGCTAGGGATGACTTTCTTTGGGATATGTTCTTGATGTCCTAGTCAGGGCACTGGCATGGGAAATATGTGTCTGTAGATAATAATAATAGCCCCCGAATTGAGGACTTCCCTTGCTGACAGTATGAGCAGCCCTGCTGTCCTGAGAAGCCATTCTGCCCACTGTTATATCTCTAGTACCTAGCAGAAGGCTGACACATTCCAGGTGCCCAGTAAATACGCGCTGAATGAGCAGGATACCAAAGAGATATTTCTATGTGAAAGCAGATCTTGTGATGTTTCATCTGGAAAAGAGACAACAGGCAGGGGTGGGGAGGCTGCTTGATTGCTACCTGAGGTTGCTATGAGAGACTGTCGGAGAATTAGAAATGAGGTGCATTAAAGCAGTGAGCACAGCACCTGGGACTCAGTGAGCTTTCACCGAAGAGCACTCTTTGTCCCTCCTTTCTGTAGCCATCTCCCCATCCCTCCTCCCACCCTCCCTCAGTGGGTTGGATTAGGAACAGCAAACAGAGAGTTCAGAGAAGCAGATTTCTGTCCCTTAAAGAGAGAACTTTTTGAGAGAACATTCTGGAAATGAAACTGTTGAAACAGGGAGGGGCAGGCAAGGGGATGGACCAGATGTCTGTTAGGTTTCCTTCCCTCCCAGAGAAGATCAGATTCTATTATGTCATCTTTTTATAAAAATTTTCTTTTGTGGCCTTGATTTAAAATAGGTAAGGATGCTGCAGATTTAAATATGGGAGAAATCTCAGGAAAATTACGTTACTAGGAAACCAAAAAAGGTTTGGCATTCTTTCCAGAGGAATGTCTATTGTCACCATATATTGTTCCTAAGGTTCCTGCCAAACCAAATTCTTTATCCGTGGTAAAGTCTTCTTCAGGCTGGATTCCCTCCAAAAATGGCCACAATATCTCTGGGCACCAAATGCTGCTTGTTGGCTGTGGTCTTTCCTGCTCTTTGGGTATTAAAGCACAAAGCAGAGTTTTAAAGTATGCTTTTTATTCCAAACAAGAGTGTGGATTTATTCTGGGCTCTGTTAATAAAACATATAAAATTTCTCAACCTTGGCACTGTGGCATTTTGGGGCAGACACTTCTTTATTGTGGGGGCTACCCTTTACATTGTCTAGTGTCTCATCTTTCGCCTTTACTAACTAGATACCGGTAGCACCTTCCCAGTTGTGACAGCTGAAATTGTCTTCAGATATTGCCAAATGTGCTCTGGGGGAGCAAAATCAACCCTGGTTGAGAGCCACTGGTCTAAGTGAAAAGACTGGAAGTCACACAGATGTCTTGTTAGCAACTAACCAATTGCCCCTGAACTCCCGTGTTCCTGACTCAAAACTGTGCTTAGGAGACAGGACCTTGATGTGATTAGGATCAAGGACCCAAAAGTCAAATGATCTACATTCAAATCCTGAATCTTCTATCTGTAAGTTATCAACCTCTACAAGCTTTTTTTCCCCCTTCATCTATGAAATGGGGCAATGATAGTACTTATTTTACTGGGTGGTCAGAGAATTAACTGAGATATTTTTTGCAACGCCTTATCACAGTACCTTAAAAGGCTTTTATTGGCTGGGTACAGTGGCTCACACCTATAATCCCAGCACTTTGGGAGACCAAGGTGAGAAGACTGCCTGAGCCCACGTGTTCGAAACCAACTTGGACAACTTGGTGAGACCTTATCTCTGCAATTAAAAAAAAATCAGCTGGGTGTGGTGATGCAGGTCTGTAGTTCCAGCTAGTTGGAAGGCTGAGGTGGAAGGATCAACTGAGCCCAGCAGGTTAAGACTGTGGTGGCCATGAGTGTGCCACTGCACTCCAGCCTGGGTGACAGAGTGAGACTTTGACAAAAAAAAAAAAAAAAAAAAAGGCTTTGATTCATGTGACCATTATTGTTTGTGACAAAAACTCTTCAGGCTAAAAACAAAAAATTTGTTCTTTAGCAAATAACTTGTATGCGTTCTGAATTAGGCAGCTTAGGCTACCTATTGTAAAAAAACAAACAACCCTGAAGTTTCAGCAGCTGAGTACAATAAAAGTTTATTTCTCACCCAACCAATAGTCCATCACAGGTGTTTCTGGTAGGTCTGCTCTCCTGGGAAGCTCAGCTCCAAGCAGCGACTCAGGGACCCAGGCTCCTTCCATTTTGTGGCCCTGTGCCATCTAGGACTTTTCCTAGAGTGTGAATGTTCTGTGAAAATTAAAAAAATTCTGAAGTCAAATAGATTTGAGAAATAATACACTTACAGACTCTTTCTTGGGACGTGTCCATTAGTATACAAAGGACTCTGATGAGTTTTGTTGTAATGAAACTTGTTGGATAAACCCAATGTTTATCAGTAGGTCAAACTTTTGTGGGCATTGACTTCTGCTTTTTAAAAATGTTGCCCTATCAGCTATTAACATCTTCACGGGACAAGCATCCTGTGGGACATCTAAATGTTGGTTTTGAGCAAAGGAATGACATGGTCAGACCCATGTTTCAGGAAGGAAATTTCAACAACAAGCTTGAGAGGTAGTTTGCAAAGGCAAGTGATTGGACCCAGGAGGCAGCTTCGTCATAATTCAAGCAAATGATCACCTGAACCAGGGCAGAGAGAGACTGTGGGGTGGGAAAAGGACTAGACTGTAAATTTCTTTGTCAATTATACCTCAATAAAGCTGGACAAAATAAAAGCATTTAATGGTAGAATCTCTTGGACTTACCAGTTAAGTGGCAGAAGAAATGGAAATACTATCTATCTATCCTGTGTGATAGAAAAAACTAGATGCTAAATGCTGAAAGCAGAAGCTTGGAAGCTTGGAGGCTTGGAGGGAAAGGGTGTAAAAGTGGAGAGCAGAAGACCAGGGCGGAGTCTTGGAGAATAACCCATTTGGGTTTGGAGATGAGCGATCAGAAAGGAGAGAGAGGTTGGGCATGTCCCAGAAGCTGAGGAAGAGGGTGTTTCTAGAAGACCATTGAAGATGTCAGATCCTTCAGAGGAGTCCTCTGGAAAATGAAAGGAAAAGCCAGCATTGGATCTGACCTGGATTTAATAGCAGAGTGTTACGGGTGGGGAGTAGAAACCAACCTCAAGGCTTACTAAGGAGATGAAGGCAACAAGGCTGATGTCTCTCTGGGAAGTTTGGATGGATGGGGAGGGAACTGGGAAGAGTTTCAGGGGAGAGTGTCCTGAACCTCTGTAGAGAGGACATCATCGGGATAAGAGGGAGATAGAGACACAAGAGCAAAGGGGTCTGGGAAAGGGAAGGAAGCCCCTTCCTTTTAGAGGAGGGCAGCAGGCAATGTTGAGAGTAGTGTGGAGAAATTGTGAGGTGTAAGGCAGGAAAATGGAGGGAGTTCCCTTTCTCTTTAGAATGTAGATGGTGAGGGCGTCTGGCAGGAGACAGAAGAAGAAGGGGTGTGTGAGAGGGGGTGCTTCTGAGGAGATGCCGCACAGCTGCCAACTCATTTGACAAGCAGATTTCTTTTTTAAAAACGGAAGCTGCATTATTGCTTGTGTTGATTATGAGTAATGATACTTATTAAAATTCTAATTATTCAGAAATATAGACAAATGACAGTGAAATTTATCCATAACCCCACATCCCAGAAATAACCACTGTTATCTATCTTTCCAGATCTCTCTCTCAATATACGTCTTTTTCTTTATTTCTCTCTCTTGTGGTTTTGTTACAAGAATGAGATTTTGCCTACTGCTACCCACCCTGCTTTTAAAACCTTATTCTGCACATCTTTTCATGACTATTTGTATGATTAGATATCACTGTTTTAATGGCTGCATAACATTTCACTTTATGGATATAGCATTACAATCTTAATACAAAGTTCTCTTCCTTATAAGACATGATTTTTAAAGTTTTAAACCACTAACTGGGGTTGCATGCACTCAGCACTAGACACACAGAAACATTTTGCAACAAACAAACAGCCCCAGACTCTGGTGTCATTTTGGAAAATAACTCTATTGTTTAGTTGTTCCTACCATGGTTCCTTTAGGAGCTGTTTGTTCTCATTTTTATATCTAAACATAATTTCTGCCGAATCATTCTCAGAACAAACTCTCCATATAATTTATTTTCAAATGAAAATACACTGCCTCCTGATATGAGGCATTGAGGAGAACTCGATGGCATCACTCCGTGGCTGGCGTTCCTGCCAAAAGGGCATAATCTGAATCTAATGATGATGAAACATCAGACAAGTCCAAATTTGGGACATTCTACAAAATAACTGGCTATTCTTGCAGCTTTTCTGTAAGTCTGAAATTATATCTAAAATTAAAAAAATTTTAATGAGAATACAAACATAAACTCTTTTGCTTTAATTCCTCTCAGAAGACCTAGACACACAGCTTAAAACATTTGGAAATGGTTGACTTGGAAATGGACGACTCGTGACTCATTAACTTTGAGAAAAATCACAGAAATTTCTCTTTCTTTGTCAGTGTTGCTGATCACTCACCATCTTTCATGCCAGCCCTGATGACACACAATCTATCAGTTCACCACTGTCTCCCTCACGTGCCCTCCTCTCTCTGAACGTGTCCATCCATTTACTGGCCTCTCAATATCAAATGCTGTGTCATATTTCATCTACCTGACATGGTTTTGTAAGTATCTGTGTGGGAGTCTCTCTGTGTGGATCAAAGCAGACAGGATCTTTGGGAATACTCAACTTCTCTGGGTCAGATCAGTAATTGTAGACATTTTCCTAATACTCCACTTCTTCCTTATCTTACAGTGATGCAATCAAATATATTTAGACTTGAATATTCCCATCTCTCCTTCTGATGAGGAGAATGTTGTCTTCATATTTAAACCTTTGCTCTCTGGGTCCCATCTCTGCCTTTCCCTTCTCCATCTCCACAATTAGGAGCATTTTCATTTATCTGAAAGTTTCCAGGACTTCTGGGATGTAGAAATATTGGAAAAGAGAGGCTGGGGTGGAAGGGGAACAACTTAGCCAGAAAACTGAAGTTAATTTTTATAATAAAGGACAGTGAGAGAGAAGGAAATAAAGAAGTAGAAAAGGCAATTAGTCATATTAGCAGATAATAGATTAGCATATTAGCAGATAATAGATAACAGGAGTAATACGTTCGGAGGAAGAGGGAGACAGCAAAGGAATTAAAAATTGCTGGGAGATATGAATTGGAAGATGGAAGTAAAAGACAAAAATTTGGGGGTTAATTTTGGCTGCACATTTTTATTGTATAGAGATTGGACATGTAGATCTGAGATTTATAATGGTTAGATTCTTCATAATCCTTCAGTAACTCCCTATTGCCTATAAGGTAGCTTGCAAACTCTTTACTTAGTCTTGTCATTTGTGTCCATCCTGGTTTGGCTCTTTGCAACCTGATATCCCTTGTAGGAACACCTTCCCTTCCAACGAAACTGACCCACTCACTCTCTCCCCATGCCTTGTGATGTGTTGACTCTGGGTCTTTGCTCCCTCTGCCCCCCTCCCCCCATGGCTTACAAGTCTCTCTTCTTGAAAAGTCTTTTCGCTGGAAGCTCTAGGCCACGAGGGTGTCTCATTCCTCTATTCCTATGGCACTTCTTGTGCAGCTTGCCCTGTAGTTGTCATTTGGCCATCTCTTCTTGTTGGTCACTTTTCCTGTGTGTGATGGCCTCCCTCAGGCTTGACAAACTCCTTGAGGGCAGGAGTACCTCCCCCACAGTGTCTAGTGGCTGATGCTGATAGGCTGCCACAACCTTGCATGATCTTAGTAGCTACCCCATTTGACTAAACCACATCTCACACCCTGACTTTTAAAAATTATTGTTTCATCCTTTAATGATTTTCAGTGGAAAACAATGAAAGCGTTTCTGGTTCAGTAGAGACATCGATCAAAATTTGGTTTAAAAAAAAAAAGTTGTTTTAGGTGTCTTATCCTAATCCAGGTGAAGTGAGATTCAATGGGAGGCCCAGACTTCACCTGTATGTAAACTGCTTATGTACCCAATCCTGACTTGTACCCTGCATCTTTAAAATTTTAAAAAAGGGGGGAGGCTGCTTTGCAGAGTTTGGATGTTTTTTCAACAAATTCAACAGGCCAAAGGGGTGTTTTTCACTGGTGGAGCTCTCACAACTCACTGGTTTTGTGCCAGTGTTCCACAGCCTCCTCTCCCAGCATCATAGGCCTGCTGATATTCCTCTTGTACCTGGCTGCCAGATTGCCCACATCCGTACTGTCTGACCTCCGTAAAGTCTGCATCCCCATCCATGCAAATGATCTGGTCATCCAGATGAGTTCCATTTATGTACCACATGGCATTTTCTGCTTCTGCTGTTGAGTAGTATTCCATAAAACAGGATCCACATGCTGTTTTCTTCACTTTCCAGACCCATAATGATTTTCTTTATGTCACCACTTTTGTTGAAAAGTTCATAGTTAGTTCTTCAGTTGTATAAAAGGAAAGATTTCCAACATAAAATATACAACTTTTCTTCAGTAATTTTTCTTGTTTTTCATTGTTTACCCCGGAAATGCTGGTCCTGGTACTGGCTCAGTTCCACATAGGAGTTGCTGTACTGTGCCTTCAGAAGGCCACCCATTATAGTATACAGAGCTGGATAAGGATACAGCAACTCTGGCACCACAAAGCACACAGGCTCTCTTGGGCTCTGATTCTCCCTGTCCAGAGAGCCAGGCGCTATCCGCACTGCAGCCCTTTCCAATTCTTTGATTTACTTTAAAAAATTCGAACAGTACTGGGAAGCAGATTCTTCTTCTTTCTCTCATGGTTGTGCCATTGGAGAATTTTGCTCACTTTGTTCGCAGATTCCACCTTTAAGAAAGTTATCATCGCCGGGCTCGGTGGCTCAGCCTGTAATCCCAGCGCTTTGGGAGGCTGAGGTGAGTGGATTGCCTGAGCCCGAGGGTTCGAGACCCGCCTAGGCAACTTGATGAGACCTCATCTCTACAATAAATAAAAAATTAGCTGGGAGTGGTAGCATGCGCCTGTAGTTCCAGCACCTTGGAAGGCTGAGGCGGAAGCATCACCAGAGCCCAGCAGGTCGAGGCTGTGGTGGCCGGGAGTGGCCACTGCACTCCAGTCTGGGTTACTGAGTGAGACTCCAACTCAAAAAAAAAAAAAAAAAAAGAAAGTTATCATCTTCTTTTTCCATGTATTGGACATGCTGGACATGGGCCGTTGCTCCTCAGACACGGGATCTGTACTCTAAGGCACATTCTGCTTGAGATCTGCTTCCAGTCATGACACCTTCAGACCTTATTTACGAAAATTCTTCTTTAGTAAGACACTTAAAATACATTAAATAATCCCTATAATTAAAGATTGTATTTTACAGTAACTTTTAAAGAAAGCAATGTACTCATATATTGCTTTCTTATACATTCCTCCTTCACCTCCAGGAGTCAAAGCTATTCTTGGCTGTTTTGTTCCCCAGCTTCAGGTTACTTGGCTTTATGATCTCTTTGGGCTGCTCATTTCTCCACACCAGAAACTTCAAGTGTTTAAGTATCTTCTACAATTTTCCAAGTTAATCAAATGAAAGATCTTACTTTGCTCCTCTCTCTCCACATCATCTCTTCCTGTTACTCCACCCTTCTCTCTACAATATGAAAGGAAAGGCAGAAAGTTTGTTTTTAAAAGTGTGCCTGTGCTGAAAGTAGAACAGTGCCGCTCCACTAGGATCTTTCCAAACCTGGAACATTTTCTCAGTGAACTTGACTCCTTCCCACCTTTCTTAACTTTTTCAGATGAGTCCATCACCTACTAGCTCAATAACCAAAACTCTGAGACTCCCTCTCCTCATCTGTAAGACAGGAGACCACCTTCTTTACTAGGTAGCTCTAAAGATTAAATGAGATATATAATCTAATAATATAACCATTCACATATAGATGTAAAGTCAAAGTTCTTAGCATGGTGCTTAGCAAAAGAGGAGTTTAAGAGATCTGAGGTTTTTTTCTTGCAGAGAAGAGGAGATTTCTTTTCTTACCCATTGCTAAGTTCGTGGCTGGGAATCTTATAACAAAAGACAGATTAATAAGGGAAAAGCATAACAATTTTTTTTTTTTTTGAGTTGGAGTCTCACTCTGTCGCCCAGACAGGAGTGCAGTGGCCGGCGATCCTTCCACCTCAGCCTTCCAAGTAGCCGGAACTACAGGCACGCGCTACCATGCCCGGCTAATTTTTTGATTTTATTGTGGAGATGAGGTCTCGCCAAGCTGCCCAGGCGGCTCTCGAACCCGCGGGCTCAGGCAATCCACTCACCTCAGCTTCCCAAAGGCACGGGAGAAACCATATATTTTTATGGACAGCCATGCAAAAGTATGATTGGAGGACGAAAAGGTAAGGTCTGCTTGTAATAAACCGGGGGGGAATTTAGCAAGGTCGGTTTCTTCAGCTGCTTCTCTGTCTTTCTGTGTGACGTTTCTTTTCTTCAGGTATAGAGAGGATACCTCTGGAATGAAGCTTCTTCTACTTTTAGAAGATCAGATAATTTTTTAAATGACCTGTTTCACAGGAAAAGAGTGGAACAAGGTCAGAGACACCTTCCTGCTTCTGCTGTTTTCTCCAATGCCAAGGTGCGGTATTTTGGAGTAGCATGTCCTGAGCTCCAGCCTCCCCCTCTCCTCCCCCTCCTTCCACCTGAACAATATCTTAGCACAGTGGCTCTCAAACTAGCATGTAAAAGATACACATGGGATCCTTGCGGGGCGGGGGGGGGGGGGAATCAGATTCCAGGGCTCCATACCCAGAGAGTCTGATTCGGCCTGAGATGGGCCAAAAAAATCTGTCTTTTTGATCAGCCAGTGATTCTAATACAGTGGTTGATAGATCACACTCTGAGAGACCCTGCTTGAGAATCATAAAATTATATAAAGATAGAGCCAGAAGAGACTCTAGATTATCTCATTCAACACCTACTCCCCATTCTGCTGATAAAGAGACTGAGTATAGGTGACTCACCCAGGGTCACACAGGGAGGCGGTGGCTGGGCTAAAATGGGAACTTGGGTTCCCTGACTCACAGGGTGACTTTGTCTATGTCAGGCGACCACCTCCTCTTTACCAGGAAACAGAACATTTCCTGGCTCCACTTGATGTTGATCAGAGCACCTCCTTGGCAATGGCTTAAGCTCTCAACCTTCTTAGTCAAAAGGCCTTCTAGAAAATGTGTTCTGTAAGGATTACTCTTACATAGCAGCCTATGTATCCTTTCCATAGCCTTGTTGAATGTGCCTTCAGATTAGGAAAAAAATTCATTTATTTCTTTGATTATAGTGGGTATTTTCTGCCCTTTAATATTTTCTTCTGGCATCTTTCTTAGTTGAAGATTGAAATGCTTTTTACTGGAAAAACATTTCTTTACTCATTTCAACTCTTTTATTGTAAAGCAAAGCACACATAGGAAAAAAACACACAAAACAAATCATAGCTTAGAGGATTGTAATAAGGCAACATTCTTCTAACCACCAAGGTGAATAAATAGAATTCTGCCAGCTACCCTAGAAGTCCTTCCATTATGTCCTGTCCCAGTGACAACCTCCTCCATCCCTCCAAAAGTAACCATGATCTTGACTTCTATGGTAATCACTTTCTTGCATATCTTTACAGTTTTATTACCCCAATTGTGCATCCCTAGACACTAAAGTTTAATTTTGCTCTTTAAAAAACTCTGATATGTCTTTTAAACATCTTTTAAATTGCAGATTCTCTTCTATCTCCTGCTTCTTGCAGTTTATATTTTGAAGAATCTGATCTATTTGATTTACAGAGTTTTTCAGTCTTGATTTGCTAATTGTGTTTTTGCGGTAAAGTTCAATATGTTTCTCCATCCTGTATATTTCATCCAAATTGGCAGCTGTATCCAGAGGATTGATCAAACTCATATTTGACACCTTTACCTGGATTGGTAGTGATATATGTTCTTTCATTAGGAGGCGCACAATATCTGTTTTTAACTCCTTTCTGATATATTAGCTGCCATTGACGTTCAATGCCTAGATTCATTAATTCATTGGGGGGGGTTGCAAGATGGTGAGATTCTGTCATTTTATTTTCATTCATTTACTGGAATAATTTTATAAAAAGAGACTGCCCCTCATCTACTATTAGGATACTTAGTGGTACAGTTCACATAAGAAAGGCAGGACAAATGTTTCAATCTTATGTACTCAGTTTTCAAAATAACCAATAGGTTCTCCATCATCTACTGAAGATGACTAATTTTTTTCTTAATGTAATTATGAACTATGTTTGATTGGTTTCAATCCATTGTAATTTTTATCCTTATCGAAGCTCAAAATGTCCCATATTTGGCAAAAGGGTATCTTTCCAAGTTGGTTCCTGGTTGCTGTGTCTTGAACTTCATAGTCTTTTATAGTTTCCTTGCTATCTGGCATGACAAGGTGTATCAGGCTTATTGTATGTATTTTCTGTACCAGAATTAAAACCTGCCATTTCTCAAAAAAATACTCATTATTTTTTATTAGAAATTATATTTCTAGGCCACAATCTTGGGATTAGATTGGTCAATGGGTCATTATTCAAATCTTTTTAGTAGGCAGAGTTAGGAAAAAAATACACACACATTTATTTCAAGATAAAACACCTTGTGATGTCTTTTGACATTCCCAATTCAAATTAAAACCGGTTTTCAAAATGTTTAAATAAATTTTTATTTTAGGTTAGTTTTGGACTAGCAATAAGGTTGCAAAGATACTCCATCTTCTTCTGGAATAAAATGTTAAAAAGATTGATCATAATTAAATTTTCTTTCCCTTATAAGTCATCTGCTCTTTTTGCCTAGATACCAAAGTATTTTATTTTTTCTTTTTTATGTTAGAGTCCAGTAATTTTACTAAGGTATGTCTTGGTCTTGGTCATTCTAGATCTATATGTATACTTTCTCAATACATAATTTCAATTATTTTAATTTTTGGACAATTTTTTGAATTATAGTTTTTAGCATTTATTCCGTTTTCTTGCTTTAGTTTCATCTTTAGACATGTCTATTATCAATTTGTTGGATCTTATTTGACAGATTCAATATATGTTCTTTTCTCACAAATCTTTTTTGTCTCTTCACTTTAAAATTTTAAAAGAAGTTATTCTTTGGTGGGCATAGTGACTCATGCCTATAATCCCAGCAATTTGGGAGGCTGAGGTTAGAGGCTTGCTTGAGCCTAGGAGGTCAAGACCAGTCTGAGGAACATAGAGAGACCTCGTCTCTACAAAAAATAAAAAAATTATCCAAGCATGGTGATGCACGCCTGTAGTCTCAGCTACTCAGGAGACGGCGGCAGGTGGATCACTTGCACCTAGGAGTTTGAGGCTGCAGTGAGCCATAATCATGCCATTGTACTCCAGTCTGGGTGACAGAGTAAGACTGTGACTCAAAAAAAAATTATTCTTTTCACCTTCTATTTTTGTGAGGGCTTATTGTGTCTATTTTGCTCTTGTGCTACTTGGATATATAAAAATATATCTTAGATGTAAAAAATGTGTTTATATAAATATAAAACGTTTTCCTTTTATTATGTTTAAGATTCTCTTAGTTCTTTCACTTTATTTCTAAGTATTAAAATTCTTAATTGTGTTATCCCTTTGTATCTTTTTTTTTTTTTTTGAGTTGGAGTCTCACTCTGTCGCCCAGACTGGAGCGCAGTGGCCCATTCCCGGCCACGGTAGCCTCGACCTGCTGGGCTCCAGCGATCCTTCCGCCTCAGCCTTCCAAGTAGCTGGAACTATGGGTGCACGCTACCACGCCCGGCTAATTTTTGATGTATTGTAGAGATGAGGGCTCGTCAAGTTGCCCAGGCGGGTCTTGAACAATTCACTCACCTCGGCCTCCCAAGGCGCGGGATTACAGGCTGAGCCACCAAGCCTAGCTCCCTTTGTATCTTATATCGTTTTCTTTCTTTTTTTTCTTTGAGTTGGAGTCTCATTCTGCTGCCCAGGCTTGAGTGCAGTGGCACACTGGGTTCAGGCAATTGTTCTACCTCAGCTTCCAAGGAGCCGGAACCACAAGTGAATGCCTCCATACCCAGTTAATTTTTTTTTAATTGAAGAGATGAGGTCTGGCCAAGTTGCCCAGGCTGGTCTTGAAACCCTGGGTTCTTGCAATCCTCTTGCCTCTGCCTCCCAAAGTGCTGCAATGACAGGTGTGAGCCACCATGCCCGGTCCATCTACATCTTGTATCATTTTCTTAATGTCTCTAAGCTTGTTTTGAAATAGTGTATAAGAGTTTGTATTTTTTAGCATATTTTTCTTGTATGCTTTTGTTTTCTAAAAGATTGTTATTCTGCTTATTCTTTTTTTTGTAACTGTGGATGGGATTTGGCTTTGTTATTTGTCTTTTGCTCATTTGTATATAAATTTAGGTTTGTCTGAACTTTGAGGAAAAGATTGGTTCAGATAGCTTTTCTATTCATTGATTTCAGGTGGTCTTAAAACATATAAAACTCACTCTCTGAGATGTACTGGCTGTGTTCACTTCCCTGCTTCTACCTGAGTTTACTCTTCAACTCTTTTGTCTGTGCCTTGCTTTATTTTTATTCTTTGATAAGCAGTTTCTTTTCAGCGTGTAACTGAGTCATTTTGACCTCGAAGGGAACATTGCCATGTCAGGTTTAAAAGTTCCCAGGGGCTAGGCTGCTCCAGTCCCTTCAATCCTTAACCTAACCCCCGATTGGACACAGTTTCTTTCAGGTTTTGTTCTACCAGGCTTCCCAGTGAACATCTGTTGGCTATCTGGGGGTTCTCTTTTTTCTCAGGTCTATCAGAAGCTCTGATTCTTCCTTCTGTTTCCATCAGTAACACACAGATCTGAGGTTGTTGGTGACTTGTTCCATCTTCTTGTGTTTTGGGCTTCACAGGGATCCCTTGTTACCTAGTTTTTCTGGAAATGTTGTTTATAGGTTTCAGTTTTGTTATCTAATTGCTCTATTTTTATGTGAGGGTTCAGAAAGATTCCCAGCCTGCCACTGCTGCTGCCATCTTTCCAGAATCTGCTCACTGCTTTTGAACTTTGTCTTCTTGCTTCTGCATTTTTTATTAACGTGTGGTAGAATCATAATCAGTAGTGATCTCATTTATTAACTAACTTACCCCCTCAGTTTCAGTTTTCTTATTTGTAAAATGTTTATAATTATAATCCTGCCCAATTTATCTTATTTATTAATTCACTTATTCATTCAACAACCATTTACTAAGCACCTAAATGCTGATTATTCAGACAGACCCTGCCTCCAGGGAGTTCAGCTCAATGGGGATTAATCATAATAGTTAACATTTATAGAGTGCTTTCCAAGTTTCAGGTTTTATGCAAAGCATCTTGCATCCATTATTTAATTTAATTCTCACAACTCTCTGAGATAGATACTATTATTATGTTCATTTTTCAAATGGGGAAACAGAGGAATTACTTGATTAGGGTTACTCATCCATTCACTCATCCATCCAATACATATTTGTTAAGGCCTATGCATATAATTCTGAGCAAAAATATGCAGTTTGCGCATGTGTTTTTTACAGTCTAGTTGAGGAGATAGACATAAAGCCCCAAATGAACCAAATACTGTCTAATAATAACCACAATAATTGCCTCATAATGTTCACTTTCCTTTTCAGTAACACAATTCTACTTTTTAGTTGGCCATATTGTCATCTGGGTGAATAACACATTCCCAGCATACCTTGCAGCTAGGTATGGTCATGTGACTAAGTTCTGGCCAATGAGCCAGAAGAATGTAACAATGAAAATGTCACATGCCGTTTCCAGAAAGTCTCTTTAAAGGAAGGAGAGGATATTCTTTCGGCCGATCTTCCTTCTTGGTGCTTAGAATGCTAATATGATGGTTGGGACTTCTGCAGGCCTTGAGCCGTAGGTAACTTTGGAAACCTCTGGTTAGGATGGGGGATGGGGAGTAAGAAAGAGCCCAGGTCCCTGAAATAGAGCTGCCATACCAGCCGTGGGTTTCGGACACCTGGACTTCTGATTACATGAGAGGAATATAAATTTCTATCTTGCTTAAACCACTGTAGATGTGTCTGTTAAATGCAGCTTAATTTAATCCTGACTGAATACCCTTAACCAATACCATGGAAAAGGGATATAGAGTCAGGGGAGCAGTGGTTAGGGAGAATTACCTGATCAAGTCAGAAAAGTCTTTTCTGAAGAATCGAGGACCAAGCTGGATCTCAAGGAAGATTAAGAGGTAACTATTTAAGTGGGAGCCTGGATAGTGTAAAAAGCTTTTTGACAAAGAAATAATTTATACAGTGTTGTATAGTGGGAGGCTGTGTGGTAAATTAAAACAACCCCAAAGAGGTCACATTGTGGCTAGAACTCAGAGTAGGAGGGAGGGTGGTACCCACTGTGCCTGGAGAAATGAATTTTTTTTTTTCCAAAGAGCAGTGGAAACCCATGCAGTATTTTAAGCAGGATGAGAACCCATAATCAGAGTTCATTTTTAATAATGTCATTGTGGCTGCCATGTGGAGAAAGACTGACCAGGACAAGAATGTGTGCAGGAGGACAGTAATCCAAGTGCAAGATGATCAACTAGATTGGTGTGGTAGAGCTGGACAGAAGGAGGTGGGTTCTGGAGATATTTAGAAGACAAAATCAATGAGACCCTGTAATAAATGGGGATAGGAGGGAGAGGAAGTTGCCTGCACTGCTTGTGGGTTTCTGGCTGATGCAGTAGGATGGAAGTTGTACTAAAAGTAGTGAAAGAGGGTGGTTTGGATGATAAGGTCATGAAATCAGATTTGATCTTGGTAGGGATAAGGTGTTTGTATTAGTTTGCTAGGGCTGCTGTAACAAAGCAAATGAGGTGGCTTAAAACAATATAAATCTGTTCTCTCACAGTTCTGGAGATCAGAAGTTTGAAATCAAGGTGTTGGCAGGGTCATGCTTCCTCTGAAGGCTCTTGGCATTCCTTGACTTGTAGCCGCATCACTCCAATCTCTGCCTCTATCATTAAGCAGCACTCTCCCTGTGTGTCTGTGTCTCCTCCTCATTTTATAAGGACATCAGTCATATTGCATTTGGGTTCCACCCTAATGAGTATGATTTCCTCTTAACTAGTGACATTCACAAAGAGCCCATTTCCAATTAAGGTCACATTCACAGGTATCAGGGGTTAGGACTGCAAGATATCTTTTTGGGGGGTGGATAATTCAATCCTCAGCAGGGCCTTTGCACCTCAATGGAGTGACTAAGTGGGTAATAGGCTGTGTGATCAGTAGTGACAGGGCTGTGGAGAGAAGGGAAGATGGCAAGAAGCAAATGGTGACAACGTAGTGTGAAGAATGCTAAAATAAGGATATGAAGAAAATGTAAGTGGAGAACTAGGAGGTGGCGCTGTGGGGAAGAGAGGGTAGAGGGGACCCACATAGAAGATGTTAAAATTAACTCTGCTACTGAGAAAGATCTTTCCAGGGGATAAGACCAATGAAGGCAGAACCATGAGGCCATGAACATCAGTGGTAGTTAGGGGACAGTGCAGCCTCTGGTGTTGCTAGAGTGTAGGGTTGATGGGGCAGTGGAGGGTCTTGAGGGATTTGGGGTCTGTGCTAAAGGCTTCTTGTGTAACCCTAAAGGCAAAGGTGAGATGCTGAGTGATTGTACCAGGATCCACAAGAACATATTTGGGTTTTAAACAAAGGCTAGCAAGCCTGTACTGTAAATAGCTGAAGGAGTTTTTATGGAGGTTTGGTGAGTGTGGAAAAGCACCCACTCCCATACGTTCCTGTCTCTGATTCCTGACTCTGACAACCACCTCTAGACCCTGTGGTTTTGCAGATTATTTGGCTTGAGAGGCCATACATGAGTTTTGGCTTTGTTTACCCATCTCTTCCCTCTGCTTAGGAGGGAGAGGGGTTCCCACAACCTTGGGGTTATGTGGGTAGCTGGCAGGGGCTGGACATAAATAAGGTAATGCATTTAAGAGTACTTTTTAAACCAGAAGCATTTTACACAAGTCTGGTTTTAGAGTCAGCTAGACCTGGCTGCACATTTTTTAAAGCAGCTTTTTTTGCTATGGCAGCCTCAACCTGCTGGACTCACGATCCCCCCAC
Source organism: Carlito syrichta (assembly GCF_000164805.1). Taxonomy (NCBI): domain Eukaryota; kingdom Metazoa; phylum Chordata; class Mammalia; order Primates; family Tarsiidae; genus Carlito; species Carlito syrichta. Next base: position 823,915 of record NW_007258459.1, on the reverse strand, counting down.
CTCAGCCTTCCAAGTAGGTGGGACTATAGGTGCACACAACCATGCCCAGCTAATTTTTTTTTATTTATTGTAGAGATGAGATCTGACCAAGTTGACCAGGCTGGTATTGAACCCCTGGGCTCAGGCAATTCTGTCACCTCTGCCTCCTAATGTGTTGGAATTACAGGCATGAGCCACTACACCTGGCCTAAAGCAGCTTTATTGATATTATTTACATACCATAAAGTTCACCTGTTTGAAGTATTATTCAGTGACTTTTTTGCATATTCACAGAGTGGCACAAACATCACCATAATCTAATTGTAGAACATTTCATCATCCCCATAAGAAACCTTGTATTTGAATGGAATATTACTCAGCCACAAAGAAGGACAAAATTATGAACTTCGCAGCAACTTGGATGGACTTAGAGTCGATAATATTGAGTGATCTATCACAGAAACAAAGAAATGAGTATCACATGTTCTCACTCATAAGTGGACATTGAACAATTATCATAATACTATAAGAAAAGGATTATCAGTAGTGGGAGGTGAGATTGGCAGTAGTGGGATTCTGCCAGGGCAGTGGGGGCGCATCTCATCAACAAGGGTGCCTGCATAGTGAATATTTGTATACTAACCCTGAATTGTACCCCACATCTTTACAATAAAAAAAAGGAAACCTTGTATCTGGATGCCCATTCTGACTCTACCCTTTCATAGTTTTGTAACTGTGGGTGACTTAGCCTCTCAGAGCTTCAGTTTTCTCATCGTGTAGGTGGGAACAATAACATATAATTTCATAGGCTTAGTTAGGGATTCAATGAGACAGCAAATAACACTCTTCACACAGTGTCTGGCACCAGGTAGGCCCTCAATAAAGTTCATTTTCCTAAATTAATGCTGGCAGTTGCTTTTCTGTGGTTTAGTCGGGAATCACCCTGAGTAATTATTCATGAGGCGTTGTCACAGCATCCAAAGCTTTTCTGAAGAGCTCATAGTCCTTACACTTAGCCGGATGGTTTTTTACACACACTGTCTCACACCACAAATATGCCAACACACCACACATCTCACACATACGCACAAACACTCTAATACAACACACGTAAAACTAAGCAAACTTTGAGAAATTCAGAGAAGTTTCCTAATTTTTCTAAACTTGTAAGGCTATCTGCTCTTTTACTATATCTATACCGTCCATTGCCAGACCATTGCCGCCATTGCCTTACTAGGCTCTGGTAAGGTCATGTGCTCTGAGCTATGGCTGTCGTTATGTTTTCTGGCTTTGGCCCCTTCCCCTACCTTGGGGAGGTGAATCTCCTCTTTCTCTCTCTCTCTAATTTACTTTCTAAATAAACTATATTTTCTAATAAAAAATCTATATCTATATTTGTGTCTCTAGCATAATGAATGTCTCTAATTTACATTTCTTTAACGGAAAGGACTTAGAGTCTGATGGTGTCCCACAGACCTATCCACAGGCAAAATTGTAAATTAAGCAAGGTTGTACTTTTATTAATATGTATTTAGATTATATTTAGTTAAATAGTACAGGGTTATGTTAGTAATTAATAGTTTCTTGGGCCATTTCTATGTATCAGGTTTAGGATTAAATATTTTTACACATACCTTTATCTTTGCCTTGACCCTGAATGTTAAGTAAGTGTTTATTATCACAATGTAAAAATTATTATTACTTCCATTTAGTGGGAGAGGGGTAAGGAGGCCCAGAGAAATTATCACTTGCCCAATGGTGTACCCTAGGAAGTGGAAGAGTCTGGATTTGAACTCAGGACCTTCTCACAATGACAGGATAACACAGTTCAGTTTAGGCTCTTTGCAGTTTAGACTCTAGGAATCTACTCCTAGGAGTCAGGGAAGGTTGTTACCCCAGAGTCACTTACATCATGGTAAGGGCTGCCATTCGAATGACCTAAGCAACACTCTCCTGGGAATGTAGCAGGATGACCCAGGCAGGGAGCTTTAAAAAGATCTAGATTTCCTGACTCCACTCCAGGCTGCCTATAGCAGGATTTCCAGTGTGGATCTCAGAATCTGGACTTCTAAGAAGCTCCCAAGAAACCATTTTAGGTGCAAAATATAGAGGCTATAAAATGCAGGAGGACAAGAAAATATAAATATTTTGCAATTTAAATTTTATTGCAAGTACAACCAATACACTAATGATAGTTTGGTGGAAACAGTTGTAACACATATAGCAGTTGGTAGGTGTGTTAGTTAGGGCGGCTCTAACTGTTGTACATATAAACCCCTCACGTTCTACAGCTTAGCACGATAGAACTGAATTTCTCACTCATATGAAGTCCACGATGGAGGATCCTGTTTGGCCGGCAGCTTTCCTCCAGGCAGTGATTTGGGAATCCAGGCTCCTTGCATTTTATGCACCATCTTTAATATGTGGCTTCCAAGGTTGTTGTGGAAGGGAAATGAATAGGGAGGCTCCCAGTGGGCAATTTTGTGGCCCAGACCCAGAAGTAAAATACACCACTTCTACCTATACATCATTGGCTAGAACTCAGTCTATTGATATACTAATGCACAAAGAAGACTGAGATATGTGGTCTGGCTGCCCCTAGAAGTATGAAGAAACAGGTTAGGCGAACCACTAGCCTACTTCTACCTTAAAGAATTAACATCTTACAACCCGTTAACAAAAAGGCAAGCAATCCAATTAAAAATGGGCAAATAAAGACAGACCGTTTACAGAAGCACAAATCCAAATGACTAATGAACATTAAAAAATGCTAGGCCTAGCCGGGCGTGGTGGCTCAAGCCTGTAATCCCAGCACTTTGGGAGGTCGAGGTGAGAGGATTGCCTGAGCCCAGGGGTTCAAGCCAGCCTGGGTGACTTAGCGAGACCTTGTCTTTACAATAAATAAAATAACTAGCCAGGCATGGTGGTGTGCCTGTAGTTCCAGCTACCTGGAAGGCTGAGGCGGAAGGATCACCTGAGCCCAGCAGGTCAAGGCTGCGGTAGCCTGAGCATGCCACTGCACCCTAGCCTGAACAACAGAGTGACATGCCAACCCAAAACAAATTTTCAATAAATAAATAATAAAATAAATGCAGTATGAGGGGTTACCTTCCTGTTCCTCCTCTGTTCCCTTTCACCTACAAACTCCTTGGTCCAGGTCACCTATGTTAGCAACCTCTCTCTATGGTCATCAATCATACATAGATATAGAGACATGCGTAGATTGATAGTGATGACGAAGAAAGAAGTTTTAAAAGGCAAGAGAGATTAGCCCTTGACTTACCATTGTTTAAAAAAAGGAATCATATACATTTCTCTGACTCTTGAGTTTCTCATTTAATAATATCTCATGGGAATACTTCTTAGTCACTTTAAAAAAAAAACTGCAAAAATTCCATAATTGTGATAATCAGATTCATTAAATGATTCCCCCTTGATGTTCTATTTTTGTCACTAAGAATAATGTTGCAATAACTATCCCAGGACATATCTAGCCATGCACACTGCTTTTATTCCATGAGAGAGATTCCCTGGAATGGAATTGCCAGGTTGACAGGATGTTTGTTTAATTCTAATTGCTAATGCCAGATGGCTTTCCAAAATGTGGTAGCAATCTTCATTTCCACCAGCAGTGGAAGTATACAAGTATACCCTCTCCTGCTTCCTACCAGTAGTAGGTGCTATCATCCATGAATTTCTGCCAACCTGACTGGAAAATGAAAGCCCATGGTTAGTTTTCTGGCATTTCCGTGTACCAGGGAGCTTGAGCATTTTTTTTAAGGGTTGGAGTCTCACTCTGTCACCCAGACTGGTGTGCAGTGGCACGGTCACAGTTCAACACAGTCTCAAACTGCTGGGCTCAAGCAATCCTTCTGCCTAAGTCTGCCAGAGTCCAGCAGGTCATTGCTGGAGGGGCCATGAGCGTGCCTCTGCACTCCTGCCTGGGGGACAGAGTGAGACTCAGATTCAAAAAATAAATAAATAGCCGGGCTCGGTGACTCAGTCTGTAATCCCACGCTTTGGGAGGCTGAGGTGAGTGGATTGCCTGAGCCCACGGGTTCGAGACCCGCCCGGGCAATTTGGTGGACCTCATCTCTACAATAAATTAAAAAATCAGCCAGGTGTGGTAGTGCGTGCCTGTAGCTCCAGCTACTTGGAAGGCTGAGGCAGAAGGATCGCCAGAGCCCAGCAGGTCGAGGCTGCAGTGGCCAGGGGCGGCCACTGCACTCCAGTCTGGGTGACAGAGTGAGACTCCAACTCAAAAAATAATAAATAAATAAATAAATAAATAAATAAATAAATAAATAAAAGCACTTCCTGAATGATTCTGATATCAATCAGGTTTCATTACCAGGGTTTGACTTAGGAAGCTGAAGAAGTGCCGAAGAAGTGGAATTTCAGATATCAGAAATCAGAGTTTTAGGAGACCATTTCTGAGTGAGGGGTCTTTGCTGGGAGCCTAGGAGTCACGCCCTATGAATCACTACCTACTTGGAGTGGGCTAAGACTGACTCTGAGGGGGAAATGATGATCCGCTGGGGCCTGAAACATCTTCCTTAGAAGGGTGAAGTCTGGGGAATGTGAGGGTTGATTCCTAATAGGCATCAGTTAGTTGGGGTTCAGTTGCTGGCTCCTAGCATCTGAAAGTTCTAGGTCAGGAACAGGACACCTGGAGGCGAGGATGGTGGTGGGAAGGCAGTGATATTCAGGGGGTGCGGCAAGGGTTTGAACCTGGGCTTCGCTACTTACTACAAGTGTGACCTTGGACCTGTCACTTCCCCTACCTGGGACTGTTGAAGAGAGACGATGCATGTGGTGGCCCAGTCAGTTTTGCATGCATATCGGCTTAGAGGAAAGCTCAGGGTCCTGGTTCTGGTAACAGGCCATTGCTCCGCTCAGTGGGTAATGGAGGAGCAAGAAACATCATCAAGATGAGAAATGAGGGCTGTCTCTTGAGGAGAGAGGCTGAAACAAGCCTGGGCTTAGAGGCTCCGAGCCTCCTGTCTCCCTTGAGCTCTAAACCCAGCTCCTTGTCCTCTTCCTCCCCCACCTCTTTGATAAATTATGATGAATTAGAATTAGGTGAGTGTTGTGTACTGAGTGTTTCCAGATGCATATGTTGAAGCCCTAACGCCCAGTGCAGCTCTGTTTGGAAATGGGGGTCTCTAAGGAGATAATTAAAGCTAAATAGGTCATAAGGTTGGGACCCTGATTCAGTGGAATTAATGTCCATTTAAAAAGAGACCTCTCCTTCCCATCCCCTCCTCCTCCCCTCCCTCTCCCCCTACCATCTCCCTCCCCTCCCTCTCTTTGGCACCAAGGAAAGGCCATGTGAAGATGCAGCAAGAAGGAAGCCCTCTGTAAGCCAGAAAGAGAGCCCTCATCAAAAGCTAAACCTCGTTGGACCCAGATTTTCCAGTCTCCAGAACCATGAGAAATATATTTCTGTTGTTGAAGCCATGCAGTCTGCGGCATTTTGTTATGGGAGTCTGAGCAGACCGACACAGTGAGGCTTTAATTGTAAGTAGCAAAAGTCCTTTGTTTTATTGACTACTGACAATGTGCTTCTCAATTCTGATATAAACCATGACCCTCAGGATGCCCTGGGCCAGTGGGAAGATAGGTGAACAAACAGAATTGATGTTCTGCCTGACAGGAAGTACAGGGTGCTCCTGGAGAAAAGAGAATGGCAGAGAGACCCGGTAAATGCTACTCAAGATTTTTAACTAGGGCCCCTGAGTATGTTTTCTTTGGCCCCAGCTGTGTTTTGAAAATTGGGAAATCTCACATAAGAATCTGAACTTCTACTCTTGAAAAATCAGTCTCTGGTCACAGTGGGCCTGCATTTTCACATGATGGTCACTGGATGGTGCTAAGGAGTAGCCGCCATCTTCAGAGAGCCTGTGAGTTCTCGGTTCACTGCTGTCCCCACTGCTCCCTAATGTCTCCTTGCTCAGTCTGATGCCCTCGCTTATGCCACCTGTCATTTGAGAGTTCTGATATAAATTGCTGCTTTTTAAAAAAATGCCCTTAAATGTGCACAATTACTTGTGGATCCCTCCCCCATGTTAGTCAGTGAGCCTTAGTTAACGCAAACTAAGTCCAAAGCTGACATACTGACACTATGAAGGCCATTTGGCATTGTTGTATACCAGAGACTCAGGAAATTCCAGAGCTGAGAGGGACTTTGGTGATTGTGCTGTCTAAGCTTCTCATTTCCCAGTGTGGAAATAGAAACCCAGAGAGGTAAAGTCACCTGCCCCGGGTCACACAGCTGGATAGTAGGTGGCAAAGCCAGGAGAACAGCTCGAGTTCCTTGATGCCTAGTCTGCTGCTTTTCTACTCTGTCAGATTGCTTTTCCCCTCCTATTATCTTGGTAGAAAAACAAAAGCAGCAGTTTGCCACATGGATTTGGGAAAGGATTGTCATGTGATGTTTAATCCGTGTTCAGGCCCTTTTCTTCACATTGTCAGAGGGATTATCAAAAGAAAATTATTGGAAAGTATTAGCTGTGTGTTATGGCTTCCAAGTCCACATGCGCAGATGTCCACTGGCAAAACTGAAATAAAATTGAGAGAAATTAAAACTCATGTTGTTTTCCAGCTCCTGATAATAAAAAATTCTTGCCGCGGATGAGTGCTCAAGCTCGGTCTCCTCCCCCTTATTATTAAACAAAAGCCGAACACAACAAAAATAGAACGAATGCAGAAATCTGCTCTGGTTTCTTCTTTTGTGTACCAATGTTTTTGTTGGTCCAATCACATTTTGGAGCGTCCATTACAATGGCTTCACTTTAGAGGCCCCGAAATAACTAGCCAGCATGTGAAGCAACAGCATGTTGGAAAGCAGGCTTGTATGAGGGCCCCACCTCTGTGGGTCTCTGTATCCCCAGATTGGCAGTGGGAGGAATAATTAAGCATGAAATCCATTAAAGAATGAACAAGATGGGAAGCTGTGTCATGTGGTGGTTAAGGCTATGGGTTTGAAGTCAGGCTTTCTGGGTTCAAATCCCAGCTCTATCATTGGCTGTCTATCTGACTTCAGAAAAGATGCTTAACCTATCGGTTCCTTATTGGCGAAACAAAGGTCCTTGCCTTCCCTAGTGACTGACTTCATATCTGTTATCTGGACCATTGCGGCAGGTGACAAAGTCTCTCTCCTCAACAGTTTTAGTGAGGCTCCTTTGAGCCTCTTCTCCACAAGGCCTTGACCTTGGGCTTCTGTGTCTTTGTCTTTCTTTGCTGAGTCCAGTTTTAGTAAGAATCCCGCTAAGTCAGCTTAAAGAGACTCCCCCATCCTTGATATCTGATCCCCCTCATCTGCCTTCAGCAAGAATCCTGTTTAGTTGGTTTTGCAAGAAACTGCCTATCCTGATGTCTCCTCTTAGCAATTTTCCATATCCACCAGCCTTCCCATTCTGCTCCTGGCTTTCAATTCCCACTTGTCCTTGCATTGGAGTTGAACCTGATCTCGCTCCCTTGTTGCAGTACCTCTGTCACAATAATCCTGAATAAAGTCTTCCTTGTCATTTTAACAAGTATCAGGATAATTTTTTCTTTAACGTTAAGAGAAGAGGGTCTTGTTGACACTGAGGACCCAGGTGAGTTAGGGACAATTACTGAAGACCCAGTGGGAATTTTTTCTTTTAATTTTAAAAAATTTTCAAAAGTTTGCTTTTTTCTTTTGAGTTGGTTCTTACTCTGTTACTCAACTGGAGTGCACTGGCATGATCACAGCTCGCTGTAGCCTTGACATTCTGGGCTCAAGCAATCCTTCTGTCTCAGCCTTCTGAGTAGCTGGGACTACAGAAGCACAACCAAGCCTGGCTAATTTTTAATTTTCCTGTAGAGACAAGATCTCACAAAGTGCTGGAATTACAGGCATGTGCCACCGTGCCTGACTGGGTTTTGTTTTAAAGGGTGAGAATGAGCATAGAGTGGGCATGAGAGATTGGGGTTAATTACCTGTTGGCTCTCTCATATCTACATCTGGTGAGGTTGCCCTGGGTCCAGAGCCTAACCCCATATTTGCAGATTCAGAAGTTTAAGTTATCAGAGCCCCTAGGAGTGGAGGAGGAACTAGACTGCAAGGTACAAATCTCACAAAGACCCCTGTTCCATATACACCTGAATGCTGATTACTCTTCTTAGTAGTTAAGGGAGTTTGGTCAGGTTTTTGTCTCTAACTCTTAGTTTTTCTGTCCCTAACCTAGAAATAATAAAACCTTCTTTTCGGGTGTCCTGATGATGTGAGATAATATGTGTTGAAAGCCTGGTATAGCTAAGCAGTCCAGATAAATAACCATTATTCACCAGTTTCTATAGAATCTAATCACCAAACTCACAAGAAACGATCTATAAACTAGGATGTAAATTAGTTCATGCCCAGGAAGTGAAATCCTTTCCAGGTTCTGGAGGACTTATGACTGCACTCCAGGATTCTGCGTTCCATGTCATATTTCCTGGGTTACTGGATTGACAACCTGAGGGGCTCATGGTGAGCTGGGAGCACCCCCAGCAAGGGAGCACAGTTGCTGGCCCCCAGCCCACATCCCATGCTCATTGTACACACCTGAAAGTGTGCACTACTGCAGACAATTGTGACTCTCTGCCCCAGGGCTGCTTTCCGGGCATGGGAACACCCTTGGCCGCATGCCTCCTAGAGGCAGCCTCCAACCAATTAACCAAACCCCTAGGTTAGGTTAACTCTGAGACTCTGATAACTCTACCATCTCCTTGTTCTCCATGGTAGGATCAGGTGTCAGTTGTCCCTGTATGACTTGCTTGATAATACCTTTTATTGATTTCTTTCCCCATCCTATCTCGTTTCCCATGTCCCTATCCATGTTGCCTTGGGTCACCTTGCAAATAAACTACTTGCACTTGAATCCTGGCCTGAGGGTCCTGTCCAACCTAACACAAAGGTTGATGATCCTACGGGTGTTCCAAGCTGTAGTGGAACGTCTGGGGTGGGTCTGAGAGGCATACTCATACACTCCCTTTGGTAACATGCCATACCAGCTTCACACGAGGGCAAGGATGGTCTTCTTGAGGCATACTCAGCAGACATCTTCCTGCTATCGCCAAGGTGTGAGTTGTGCAGAAGTCAGCAGATGCTGTCCATCTTCTACCTGTTGCTTCAAGGTTGGTTCTTAGTGCATTCTCTCATTATCCTGAGGTTCTCTTTTGAGGGGGGTCATAGCTCTTGTATTAATGAGCACAGATTTCCCAGACTCAGAGGGAGCTAGGCTGGGGCATGTGGGGCCTGAGGATATTTGAGTCAAGGAAAAGTTATTGAAGACTTGCTTGACTGGAAGGGCAGGAGAATTTTCGAGAATTGTGCTAGCATGGAGATAAAAAGGTGATCTTTGCTTCCTAAAATGGGCCGGGATGGAGACTGTGGAGAGCTGAGCTGAGAAAGGGACTTTCTATTATTGAATCCAGGCAGTGTTCAGGGTCTTTACATTCACTGTCTCACTTAATTCTTGCACAAAGCCTGTGGGTAGGCCTTATCCCCCAGTTTCACAGATAAGGAACTGCAGTCAGATGGTTAGATGACTGTCCAAAGCCAACTGACTTGTGTGTGCCAGAGCAAGGGGTGAAGACTGGAGCCTGTTACCTTCCCCTCTGGTGCCATGGGAGGCTTGATGTGTGCCGGGCACAGATACAGGGGGGATGCAGAAGGAGAAGGTGGGAAAGGGAGCTCACATCTGATGTATCACAGGGTCACATGCAGGGGAGTCTTGGAGGAATTGGGGGGCCAGGGATTAGACTTTTCTGAGCTGATATGTCAGACTGAGCTGGTTAGGGGGAGGGCTGGGAGAGGAAGGCTGGAATGGTGTGTGTGTGTGTGTGTGTGTGTGTGTGTGTGTGTGTGTGTGTGTGTGTGTGAGAGAGAGAGAGAGAGAGAGAGAGAGACAGAGGGGGAGAGAGAGAGAGAGAGAACACATTTTCTTCTGTGTTCCAGCCTCCACAGGAAGAGGTGACTTGCCTCTTACTCCAAGAAGATTCCTGACCCCTGGGCTGGCCTCAGGTCCACAGATTCTCTGATCTATTGGCGCTGACCCCACTCTCTCCTTCAGGAGAGAGGTCGGGACTGTGTAGGGTGTGCTCTGGCCAGGAGGCCCTCAGCCCTGAGGCCATAGAGCACTTGAGCTGGATCTCATCCAGCCCAAGCTCTTCAATTTACAGATGATGAAAATGAGATCAGAGAGGCTAAACTGATTGATTGGATCCACGGAGAAGCAGAGTTGGGTCAGAAATGAGCTTCCCTGACTCATCAATTCATCCAATAAGTAGATATTGAGCGTCTACTCTGCGCCAGCAACTGTGCTGGACGCCAGACGCCACAGAAACCAGCCTTTCAGGAACCTCCTAGACTCTACCTTCGCTGGAGCAGAAGATTCCATTTCCTCTCTGCTCTTTTCCTACCTCGTCACCAAATGCCTCCTGTGCTCCCAGAGCTGTTAGGGGCAGTGGAGGACTCCCAGGAGCGAGGAGACTCTAAGCCGGTGCCCTCCCCTGTCCGTAGGCCTCTCTGTCTGACTGTTCCTCCGCTGTCTCCCAGGTGGCTGGGCTCGGCCGTCCTCACTGCTTGCCTGCTGCCACTGGCCCTCACCCCTTCCCAGCTGTCTACTCGTTTCCATCTGCCCTTCCACATCCGCGGTCCTCGCATTTGTCATTCAGCCTCTGGTTTCCTCGTTAGGCCAACTCGCTTCTGAGCCATCTCCAGTCTGACTCTTTCCAAAGGATTAAGCTACGCATCCACAGTGACACGGCAATCCTGTTATGGGCTCAGGTCTTCAGACTCAGACCAGAGATGGATTTGCTCAGAGGGGAGGGATCCATTATTTTAAAAAATTACCAGAAATGCCACAAAGCCTGTATGCACATTTTTTAAAAACATTCAAGCTTTTAAAATAAACGCGAATGTTTTGTTTCTTATCCACTTGACCCTGCTCTTTATATGTATCATCTTTTCCAAACCACCAGCTTGGCTTTCAAGTCTTTGTTTTCTGCCTGCCCAGGAAACTTGAGTTCAAATTTCAGCCCCACCCCTCAGCAGAGTTGTGACTTTGGGCAACTTGCACAACTAGCCCCTGTGGGCCTCAGTTTACCTTTCTGTAAACCTGCACTACTATCCACCTCACTGGTTGTTCAGATTGTATGTGAAAATGCAATGACAAGGATTTAGCCAAATGTTTATTTCCTGTCCCTTTGACTGCGTCCAAAGGATTTCTTCCCATAGAGCAGCCATCCTTCTTCCTTTATCTGTTTTAGATTACTGATGCTTACTCTTTATTCCAGGGACACAGGCTGGCACTGAGAAGCCAGGTTTTTCCAAGTCTTGTCAGGGAAGGGAATAATGTTCAGATATTCTGCAGGGACCAGAGCACAGCATTTTCCTCTGCCTCTGTGTGGACTGGCCATTTGTCTCTGGGGGCGCCCCCAGACCAAACTTGAGGAGGGGATGTTGTGGCTCCTCCTGGACCCCAATGCCATGTGCTTCTTGGGCTTCAGGGAAGCCACACAGAAGTGAGCACTACCATGTGGGCAATACCCAGAGCTGCCAGCTGGTGGTCAGGGCTCAGCTCCACATCTGGTGTGTGTGCCTGAGTGTGTGTGCACATGCGTGTTTGTTTCTCTTAGCTCCAAGGGAAACCTGACAGGTGGAGGGCAGGGAAAAAGAGGAGGAAAAGCTTACTCACGTGGGAGCCGGTGATGCCTGAGAGGCCTGCTTTCAGCTGGCTGTCAGCCACCTTGCCTGGGCAACAGGGCTGTGTATCAGCTTTGTGTGGCCTGGAAGGCAGCCTGTCTCCAGAGCCGAGGAGTCAGACCAACTCTAATCTATGCAGGCCTGCATCTCTGAGCTCCGAGCCACAGTGTGCCAGAGTGTGCCAGAGTGTACTTTGAGAGACAAAGGCTTAGGAAGAGAACTGTGGCAGGGCAGCTGTGTGGGGTCAACGGCCTGAGTGTCACCAGACACTGGAGCTGCCAGCAGACCCTTCAGGGAGACCCACAAGTCTGCCCTGGCTGTTCCAGGCAGGCCATTTGGACTCACCTACATTCCCCCCATCCTTATCCCCCAGCGTCCCTATAGCTATCCCTCTAAGTACCAACCTTCTCCATTCTCCCGCAGGACCCACCTCTTCTCATTTTGTCTACTTGTGAAAATGCAAGCACAGTGCTGCCTGAGGGTGGCATGGGAGCCCTCCCCAGGCTTCAGCACAGCCCCTGGGACCAGGGGGCTCTGTCACAATGCCAAGCACATGAGTGCGTACTAGCATCTCTGACATACTGCTACCAAGTGCACATATTCCCATGTCCTTGTCCACTCTGATGGGCTCTCCAGAAATGTCTGCATCCTGTAATTGAGGATGCAAGGGTCCTGGGTACTGGGGACAGTGTTGAAGGAAGGCCACTCCTTAAGTGTCGCTGTGGAGCTGTAAGATCTGAACCCCTCTAGGCTCTGGGATTGACCATAGCCCAGGCTCTGGTTTCAGGAAGATGTTAGACTTCAGAGCCATCCGTCGGACAGCTCCAGTGGCTACCCCTGAAAACACTTTGTCCAACACCTTAAAGCTTAATTCTCTTAGTTTTGATCCTTAAGATCCCTCCTTGCAGCTCCAGAGTACCTGGCATATATAGTAGGAGCTTAATAAATGTATGCTGGATGAATGAGATCTGGATGCCTGTTAAAACAATGCTCTCAGTCATGTTTGCCATAGTACAAAGACGTACTTGGTCTTTCCCAGAAAATAAGCAGGTGGAGAGGCCAGATAGGGTGACTTAAGAGAGCTTTGTCAGGCTGCGAGTGGGTCTATATCACTCTACCTACCCCTCTAGTCAGAGGATACCAGCCGTACATGGCTTACTTTAAGCCACTTTGAGGAGCCCAACCAAGCCAACCACAAGTGGCCCAGCTCAGGGTGTTCAGGGCAGAATGATGTCCCCCCTACTGGTCTCCCTGTCTCTCTGGGTTCTGTTTAAGGAGTCTGTATGCAGTCCAGGTACCACTTTCCGTGTTGCTGCCACAGCCCCTCCTGTGAGCAGTCTCAGAAACAGAGTGGCTACTGTCACTGGACTTGCAGGCCCTCAAGGGAATCTGGGAGGTCTGTGGATGTTTCTCTGGTAATGCGACAGAGTCTCCAAGATGGGGAAAATGGCTACTGGGAACATGAATGTCCCCTGCAGAACTCTGGGAGACCGAAGGAGGAGGGAAGGCAAGTGGGAGCTTGTTCTACTCTGCCCGGGGAATTTGTTTCTCTCCATCTTAGAAAGAATGAGACAAAGGCTGACAATCCCATTAGCCTCAGAAGATGTGAGGAAAAGACTGCCACAAAGCCTGCACTGCTCGGTGGGAAGTGGAAACTTGGCAGATGAGGCTCTCAGACACAGAGGCCATCAGATCTTGAAGGGACCCTGGAGAACATCTGTTTGGGCTCTTCTTTTAGAAGAGTGTGGCTTCATTTTTAAACAGCTGGGGATTCTCTTTTTATAAAAAAAAAAACAGATTTAGGCCAGATGCAGTGGCTCATGCCTGTAATCCCAGCACTATGGGAAGCCAAGGTCGGAGGATTGCTTGAGCCCAGGAGTTCGAGACTAGCCTAGGCAACATAATGAGGCCTTGTGACTACAAAAAAATTAATTAGCCAGGCATGGTGGTACACATCTGTAGTCCCAGCTATTCAGGAGGCTGAGAAAGCAACAACAACAACAACAACAACAACAACAAAAACAGATTTATTAAGATATAACTCACACGCTTTATAAATCACTCATTTGAAATGTACAGGTAAATGTTTTTGGTATGTTACATTAATTTTTAAGAATAGTGGTAGAATTCGTATAGCAAAATTTTCCATTTGAGCCATCTTAAGGTATACAACTCAATAGTGTTAGTCATATTCACTTTGTTGTACCGCCATCACTGCTATTTCCAAAACCTTTTCATCACCCCTAACAGAAACTCTGTAACCATTAAACAATAATTCCCCATTTCCCCCTCCCTTCAACCCCTGGTACCGTCTATTCTACCTTCTGGCTTTACGAAATCGCCTATTCTAGGCACCTCAAATAAGTGGAATCATACCATTATTTATCCTGTCACTCAGCATAATGTTTTAAAATTCATCCATGTTGTAACATTGTATCAGAACTTCATTCCTTTTTATGGGTGAATAATATTCCATTGTATAAATATGCCACATTTTTGTTTATCCGTTCATCTGTCAGTGGACACTTGAGTTGTTCCATCTTTTTGGTTATTGTGAATAGTGCTGCAATGAATATCGTCATACAAGTATCTGTTCCAGTCCCCGCTTTCAATTGCTTGGAGAACATATATACCTAGGAATAAAATTGCTGGGTCATATGCAAATTCTATGTTTAGTTTTTTGAGGAACTACCAATCTATTTTCCATACCAGCTGCACCAATCTCCATTCCTAGTAGCGATGCATGAGAGTTCCAATTTCTCCACATCCTTGCAACTTATTCTCTATTTTTTAGTATAGCCATCCTAGTAGGTATGAAGTGTTTTTTGGTTGGCTTTTTTTTTGAGACAAGATCTTACTATGTTGCCTAGGCTGGTCTCAAATTCCTGGGCTCAAACAATTCTCCTGCCTCAGCATTTATTGTGGTTTTGATTTGCATTTCCCTAATGACAAATGATGGTGAGCATTGTTTCATGTGCTTATTGGCCACTTATATATCTTCATTGGATAAATGTCTGTTTACATCTTTTGCCCATGTTTAAAAATTGGTTTTTTAATCGACAAAAATGTATATATATTTGTCATATACAGCATGATGTTTTGAAAAATGTCTACATTGTGGAATGGCTAAATTGAGCTAATTAACACATGAATTACCTCACATTCTTATCATTTTTTTGAGGTAAGAACACTTAAAATCTACTTTCAGCAATTTCCAAGAATATAATATATTATTAACTGTAGTCACCATTTTGTACAATAGCTCTCAAACTTATCTTGCTACGTTTGTTATTGATTCTAGCTTCATTTGACTGTGGTCAGAGCATATATGCTATATGATTTCAATTATTTGAAATGTGCTGGGACTTGCTTGTGGCCCCATGTATGCCCAATTTTGGTAAATTGAAAAGTTTGGGGAAAGTGTGTATCCTACAGTCATGGAGTGCAAAGTTCTTTATAAGTTAATTAGGTCCCGCTGGGCTTGGTGGCTCATGCTTGTAATCCCAGCACTTTGGGAGGCTGAGGCAAGAGGATTGCCTGAGCTCAGGGGTTCACGACCAGTCTGGGCAACATAATGAGACCTTGTCTCTACAATAAATCAAAAAATAAGCTGGGTGTGGCGGTGCATGCTTGTAGTTCCAGCTATTTGGAAGGCTGAGGTGGAAGGACAGCCCAAGCCCAGCAGGTTGAGGCTGTGGTGGCGGTGAGCACGCTACTGCGCTCCAGCCTGGGTAACAGAGTGAGATTCCGACTCAAAAAAACAATTAATTAGGTCAAGTTTGTGTGTTACAGTGTTTAAATCTTAGATACTGTTTGTGATTTTTTTTCCTACTTTTTCTACTAACTACTGAGAAAAGCATATTAAATCTTCTACTATGACTCGATTGTTTATTTCTCTTTAATTCTATCAAGTTTTGCTTCATATTTTTGAAATTCTATAGATATGTACAGTCAAATTTAGAATTATTATGGCTTCCTGGTGGATTAAATTTTCATCATCATGAGTTGTTTCTCTTTGAATCTAGTCATGTTTCTTGCCTAAGTCTACTTGCCTGATATTCATTTAGCTCCAGAGTTTTCCTTAGATTTGTGTTTATGTGATACATCGTTTTCCTTCCTTTACTAGACCTTCCTATACCCTAATATTTGAGTGTGCTTTTTATAAGAAGTATATAGTTAGGTTTTATGATAATTTCTGTCTTGTGATTGATATGTTGGGACAATTTATGTTTAATATAATCATTGATATGTTGAGTTTAATTCTACCATCTTTTACTACTTAATTCTACTGTCTTTTTACTATTTTCTTTTTTCTAACTTAGAACAGATTGGAATTCTGTATTCCCTTTTCTTTCTTGTCTTCTTTTGAATAAATCAATTACTTTTAAAATTTTAATATTTTTATCGAGGTGAAATTTATCCAACATAAAATTAACCATCTAAAAGTGAACAGACCAGTGACACGTCACAATGTTATACAACCAGCACCTCTGTCTAGTTTCAGAACAGTTTCATTACTCCAAAAGGAAACCCCATACCCATTAAATCATCACTCCTCATTTTTCCTTTTCCCTTGCCCCCGGTAACCACAAATCTGCATTCTGTCTCCATGAATTATGGACAAATTAAGTATGTTTACCACTCCCTTTTCTCCTCTATTGGCTTGTTAGCCATACATTCTTTTACTCTTCTTTTAGTGGTTACCTCAGAGATTACAACAGACATCCATGACTTGCTAGATTTCACTATTAGTTAGTATTTTTATTGCACCCAGGGCAAAGGAAGTGTTTTACAACACATTTCAATTTTTGTCTCCTCAATCCTGCTCAGCTGCTGAAAGCTACGATGAGCTTCCTAAACTCTGAGGCACCATTTTCTGCTTGACTTCTTACCCACTCACCCTGAACTGTTATGAAGCAGCAGGTGCATTGTGGGGAAAATGCTGGCAGATTGTTAAACTCACTTCAGTCTGGTTCCCTTCTCTCTCTGAGGTCCTGTCTTTTTGAATCTTGACTGCCAAGTCATCTCTCCAATGCCTTTTAACTTTTTTGTGTGTGTATTCAGTCTTTTGTATCATATAGTTTGAAACAAATAATCTCAGTGGGAGGGTTGGTCTTCAATAAGCTATCCCGTCATTATCAAGAGCAGAAATCTGGCTTCCTCATTTTATAGCAAGGAAACAGAAGTCTGGAGGGGAGAAATGGCTTGTCTAATTTCACACTGCTAATTAAAGCAGAGCTGGAATTAGAACTCAGTTCTCCTGATACCCATTCCAGAGCAATCTACCACAGCATGCTGGGCAACAACACAACTGTAGTCTATAAAACACTCATGTAAGCCACCATTTATCCATTCAAAAAACATTCCTCAAGAACCTTCTCTGTGCCAAGCACTGGGCATACTAATGTGTCTTTTCTTTCTTTTTTTTTTTTTTCTGGCTGATTTTTCTCTTTGTCTTGGTTTTCAGCAGTTTTCTTGTAATGCATGTATTGAAGTTTTCTCTGTATTTATCCTGCTTTAGTTCCTGCAGCTTCGTGAATCTATGACTTGAGGATTTTTGTCAGTTTTGAAAAATTCTCAGACAATTACTTCTTCTGCCTCGTACTCTTCATCCTATTATTTGGAGACTCTAAGGATGTGTATGTAATACCTTCAAGAACTATACAACCTTGAAGTGTGAGGATCAGAGGTAGCCAAGTATATCATTTAAGAAATAAGATTAGCTACATGTTATGAAGACACAGAATAGCAGTGGCTTAAATAAAAATGTTTACTTAACAGACAGGAGGTAAGTACTCCAGGTGTGGTGTGGTGGCTTTCCTCCACTGGGAGTCCTCATGTGCTTGAACCAACATGGTTTACCAAGAAGCATGGAAAGAGTGGTAAGAGGATCATAACTCTCCCTTCAAAGAGTCTCCCTACAAGTTGTATGACTCACTTTCTTTCATATCCCGTTGGGTGGAATTTGGTCACATGCCCACAGCTGCAAGGGATGCTGGGAAATGTAGTCTTTATTCTTGGGGGTCGCTTCTTGGGCTAAAATTTAGGGAATCTTTTTTCTTTTTAATTTTGATTTGGAGTCTCACTCTGTTGCTCAGACTGGAGTGCAGTGGCATGCTCATGGCCACTGCAGCCTCGACCTTCAGGGCTTAGGCCACCCTTTCACCTCAGCCTTCTACGTAGCTGGAACTACAGGCACAAGTCACCATGCCCAGCTAATTTTTTTGATTTACTGTAGATATGAGGTCTCGCCTCAGGCTGGTCTTGAATCCCTGGGGTCTTGAATCCCTGGGTTATGCTCTCACCTCCGCTCCCCAAAGTGCCGGGACTACAGGCGTGAGCTACTTCACCTGGCTAGGGAGTCTATAGTTATGGCAGAAAAGGGATAATAAATCTTGGGGGACTATTAGACGCCTCTTCCTCAGAAAGTAATCATAATACAAGGCAACAATTGCTAAGCTGAGGCCTCAGACAAAGAAATTGGGAAAATTGTCACAATAGAAGTAACATTTAACTAGGCGCTGTAGGGTGAATGGGAGTGCATTGAGGAGAAAATAATCAAAGGGCATTCCAAGCAGGAAGATTGGCAGGAGCGCTTGACTCCTGAGTGCATAGCTAACATATTGTCATCACTAACCCCAGTGCCTGGCACTTCCTGGGATACTATATAGATGTGGTCAAAGAGCATCAATCTGAGGATGGAAGGACGGGAGGACTTTACTCTGGAGACTGGAGGCCTGGAGGAATTGGAAAGACAGTAATAAGTGTCCCAGTGGGGAGGAGAGCAGATTCATGTCATTATAGATGTATTGAGATTTAAGGTGAAAACGGAAATACCAAGTTGCAACTGCTGCATAGGCAGCTGGGAGACAGTGTGGTCACAAGCAGAAGATATGGGCTTGGGAGCTGTCCTTGGACCATTAAGACTGTAAGGGTACTTTCTCCTAAGACAAGATATTCAGAGTGGATAGGCCAGACAAGGATAGACCCTTCACAGCAGAAGAAAAGAACTAGTAAGCAGAAAGAAAGCTGTGTGGGGTATGCTCTCCCCAAGGGCTTTTGAGGTCTCTTTCCGAAGGGCTCAGGGCTCTCAGACACTTCCCAGCCTTGTCCTCACCACTGGGCCTGGCCTCCCTCCCTCCCTAGATCCTCCCTAGCCTTCTGCTAATGAGTAATTCAATCTCATGTCTATTCAACTTTCATTAGATAGGTAATTTAAATTCATAATGGAATTTGGGGCAGTATTCTATCTTGTTTTTTTTTATTTTTTTAACTTTATTTTATTATCAAGGTGTGGGGTACAGGTCAGGATTAGGTACATAAGTAATGCACGTGCAGGTGAAGTTTGGGTCCTCACTTCTCCTGGTTTAGGATCAGGTACCCTATGTGTTGTTACTAATACCGTTTTAAAATTTCAGAAAATACGGTCCCCCAAAAGAAATAACATGAAAACCACTTATAACCCCTCCGCTTGGATTGTTAACATTTTGGTGCTGATGTGTCTAGACTTTGTTTATGTTCTCCCTCATGCTGAAAATTAATATCAACAATCACTAATGTTTATGAGCTCTTACCACATGCCACTCACCGTTTTCAGTTTTATGTCTATTTTCATTATCGAAACCTCCTACCAATCTACAAGGTAGTTGTTACTATTATCCCGATGTTATAGATGAGGAAACTGAAGTCCAAAGAAGGTTTGAAACTTACTATTTGTGTCACTCAAATAATGTTATCCTAACCTAAACATACATACCAGTTAGTTTCTTAACTTTTGATTATGAAAAGTTTTCAAATTTATACAAAAGTAGAAAGAAAAGAATGGTGAGCTCCTGTACAGCCAACACCCAGATTCAACAACCATCAACTCATGGCCAGTCTTTTTAAACTCATCCTTCCATCCAGCCCCGACTCCGATTGTTCTAATGTAAACCCCAGACACCATATCATCCTATTCACAATGAATGTGTCTCCATAGACAAGGGCTTTATTTATTTAGTTATTTAGTTCTTGAGTCAAGATCTCATTCTGTCACCCAGGCTGGAGTGCAGTGGCATGATCATGATGATCACAGCTCACGGCAGCCTCAATCTCCTTGGCTCAGGTGATCCTTCCACCTTAGCATCCCAACTAGCTGGGACTACAGGCTCACGCCACCATGCCTGGCTAATTTTTTAATATTTTGTAGAGACGAGGTTTTGCTATGTTGCCCAGGCTGGTCTCCAGCTTCTGAGCTCAAACAATTCCTCCCATCTTGGCCTCCCAAAGTACTGGAATTACAGTTGTGAGCCACCATACCCTGTCTCTTTTTAAATACTGTTATCAGTTGGACACAGTGGCTCATACCTGTAATCCCAGCACTTTGGGAGGCGGAGGTGAGAGGCTTGTCTGAGTCCAGGGGTTTGAGACCAGCCTCGGCAACTTGGTGAGACCTCATTTCTACAGTAAATAAAAAAATTAGCTGGGTCTGGTGGTTCACACCTCTAGTTCCAGCTACTTGAAAGGCTGGGGTGGAAGGATTGCCTGAGCTCAGCAGGTCGAGGCTGTGGTGGCCATGAGTGTGACATTGCACTCCAGCCTGGGCCACAGAATGAGACTCTGACTCAAAATAAATAAATAATAAATAAACAAATAAATGCATCCATCGATACATAAACAAACCAATAATGTTATCAGCACCTATCCAAATGAACAACCCCTTAACATCATCCACTTTTTACCTGTCTTCAAATCTCCCCAATTGTCTCATAAATGTTTCCCCACAGTTTGTTTGAATTAGAAGTGGTGCTGAGGTTCACACCCAGGCTGGTGTGACCTCAAACCCACGCTTTTTCCAAACATCCAACTCACATTATGGATTTTAAAAATCGATATGCTATATATTACAACTAGCCTCAACATACGTATGTACAACAATTTCTGAGTTTTAGGTATTAACTTGGGCAGTAAGACAAAGGTATTAATCTGCAGATTTTCTTCACTAAGGAACTGGTAAGAACCATTAGCATATTCTCTCTAATCTCTAGTACAAATTTCTCTTATGTACTGCAGGGCTTTTAAAAATATCCCAAATGAGTTTCTATTCTATTTTTGCCACACAACAGTTTTTCCTGACGTTGTTATTTCCTTATATCAGGGTATAAAGGAATATTTCTTATTTTCATTCATCCAACAAATTAATTGAACACCTATTATTATTTGCTGGAAAGTGTGATTGACAGATATGGTCCCTATTCCTGTGGATCTATATTCCACAGGCGAGGTAACAAAAAATAAGTGGACAAATGATAAGAAAATTTTTAAATTGTGATAAATACCATGTAAAAGCAAAAAAGGAATGAATGTAAAGAATAATGGAGAAAACTTTCTAAAGCATTTAGAAACAATTTACTTTTATTTGCTTGAAGTTCTTTTTAAAAGCAGCCTCAGCCGGGTGCAGTGGCTCATACCTGTAATCCCAGCACTTTGGGAGGCCGAGGCAAGAGGATTACTTGAGCCCAGGAGTTCAAGACCAGCCTGGGCAACATAGCGAGACCTTGTCTCTACAATAAATAAAAAATTAGCCGAGTGTGGTGGCGCATACCTGTAGTCCCAGCTACTGAGGAGACTACAGTGGAAGGATCACCTGAGCCCAGCAGGTTGAGGCTGCGGTAGCCGTGAGAGGACCACTGTACTCCAGCCTGGGCAGCAGAGAGAGATCTTGACTTTAAAAAAAAGCAGCCTTCATCATTGGCATTTAAAAGAGATTGCATCTTCTTTCTTTCTTTTTTGAGTTGGAGTCTCATTCTGTCACCCAGGTTGGAGTGCAGGGGCATACTCGGCTACTGGCAATCTGCTAGGCCCAGGTGATCCTTCTGCTTCAGCCTTTCAAGTAACTGGAGATACAGGCACGTACCATCACACTCAGCTGATTTTTTAATTTATTGTGGCGATGAGGTCTTGCCATTTTGTCCAGGCTGGTCTTGAACCCCTGGGCTCAAGCAGTACTCTCACCTCAGCCTTCCAAAGTGCTGGGATTACAGGCGTGAGCCACCACCCCCGGCTTGCATCTTTCAATGTGCTTTTTGCTAACTGCTTGCTACTAACTACTTATGACTTCTCAGTGACTTCCCTTTCTTTATTTGTGACATTGCAGTTTTGTTCCTACACCTCGTTAATTTAAACTCCATGCTATACCTAGAATGTGGTGGTGGTGGGGCCTTTGTTCTTGTTTCTTTGGTAAAAAGAGCAACTTCCATATTGAGTCAAAGCAGAATGCAGATCTTCCACTAGGCAAAACATGGTTACCATTGTGCTTGTTGAGTCATTCTTTTTTGTTTGTTTGTTTGTTTGAGTTGGAGTCTCACTCTGTCACCCAGGCTGGAGTGCAGTGTCATGCTCACGGCCACCGCAGCCTTGACCTGCTGTGTTTAGGCAATTCTTCTGCCTCAGCCTTTCAAGTAGTGAGTCACTCTTTGTGGTAGTGGCTGTTCAACTAGGGAAAATGTTTTTAATTGAGTTGGTATACGGTGATTGAAAAATGCAAACAAGGCCGGGCATGGTGGCTCAAGCCTATAATCCCAGCACTTTGGGAGGCCAAAGTGAGAGGACTGTCTGAGTCCACGGGTTCGAGACCAAACTGGGCAACTTTGCGAGACCTCATCTCTACAATAAATAAATAAAAAATCAACTGGATGTGGTAGTGTGCACCTTAGTTCTGATTACTTGGAAGGCTGAGGCAGAAGGATCGCCTGAGCCCAGTGGAACAACACTGAGGTGGCCGTGAGCGTACCACTGTACTCCAGCTTTGTCGACAGAGTGATTCCAACTCAAAAAAAAAAGAAAAATGCAAACAATATAAAAGTTTTTACATGAAATCACAGTCCCTATCAAGCCCCTCTCTCCTTCTACTCCCAAGCCTCAAATGAAACCCCTACTAGGAGGCATTTCAATGTGCTTTCTCCATCTTTTCTTATGTGTGTGAGGTCAGCTAGAATAGATTGTCCAACAGGGCCACCACTGACGGATGTGTGAGACAGAGGGTGTCTAGAGGCCTGGCTTATTATGAGAGCTTTCTGCATCAGCATCCCGAGTCTTCATGGTTATCACACTCGAGGGCACGATGAGCTTCATTGGGATTGGACTATCCTGTTAATGTTTTTTGAAAAGTTTGCCTTTTGAGTTCAATACAGATCAGAACATCACTTACCACCTGGCAATTTGGGGAGATAAAAATATAACAAACTGAGTTTATGATCATCTTGCTACTGTGGGGCTTTTGGCTATTTTCCAGATTGAAACAAACCATAAAAGGAGAGGATCTGATACCATCAAAGTTATCAAATCTGACATAACAGGCCATTTAAAGGCAATTTCAAAAGGGATGTTCAAATAATGCTTCAGCTGGCATTGTAAATGCTGGAACAGTGTGAATATGCAAAGGTAAACAGGTCAAAGAATAGTAACAATGTAACTGTTGATTATTAAATAAAACACATTTAGTTTACCATTCTTTAAGTGCTTGGATCTCATTTTGGGTATATATGAGTTTATGCATAATGTTCTGCAACTTTGTTGTTTTCACTCAGCAATATCCGTATTCAATACAGTCCCAGCTCATTCCTTGATAGAATGCTCAGTATCCCATAACATGAATACTCTGTGTTGTACATTAGCATTCCTCTATTGGTAGACATTAAGGAAGTCTCTAACTGTGCACTATTATCGGTAACATTGCAACAAGTATCTATGTACAGATATGCTTGAATGTGTATATTCCCAAAGGGTAGACTCCTAAAAGCGAATTTCTGGGTCAAAAGGCATAGATATTTGAATTGTTAATAGACTCGATCAGATTGTCTTCCAAAAACATTCAAACAAAGCACAATGTACAAAAGTGCTCTTTTCTTCAAACATTTTCAGCACTAAATATTACCAGGCCTTTACATATTCCCAATATGAGAGGTCTAACATAGCATCTTGTTTTAATTTTTTTTTTTTTGTTTTGAGTTGGAGTCTCACTCTGTCACCCAGACCGGAGTGCAGTGGCACGCTCCCGGCCACCTCAGCCTCTACCTGCTGGGCTCTGGCGATCCTTTCGCCGGAGCCACCGAGCCTGAGCCACCGAGCCTGGCTGCATTTTGTTTTAAGTTAAATTTCTCTAATAACCAGAGAGACTGATTACCTGAGCCACCGAGCCTGGCTGCATCTTGTTTTAAGTTAAATTTCTCTAATAACCAGAGAGACTGATTACCTTTTTACATGTGTATTAACCTTTATGTTTTTTGAGTTGGGGTCTTACTTTGTCATCCGGGTTGGAGTGCATTGGCATGATCATGGCTCATCACAGCCCTAAACTCCTGGGTTCAAGTGGTCTTCTGATCTTGGCCTTCCGAGTAGCTGATACTACAGGCATGCTCCACCACACCTGGTTAATTTTTTTAATTTTTTTAGAATTGAAGTCTTTCTATGTTGACCAGACTGGTCTCAATCTCTTGGACTCAAGCAATCCTCCTGCCTTGGCTTCCCAAAGTGCTGGGATTACAAGTGTGAGCTACTGTGTCCAGCCTGTATTAACCACTTGAAAGGCATTTATTTTTCTGGAAGTTTCTTGTCCATGTCTTTTGAACATTTTTTTTTCCTGTTGAGCTGTTTGTATTCATATAGACTTGTTGAAGCTCTTTTTGTATGGTAGGGACACTAACCTCTGAACCGTTACCTATATTGCAAATATTTTCCAACTGCTTTTTGTTTTCTCTTTTTTTTAAATCAATATTTTTAATTATAATATTGTGGGGTACAGTTAAGGGTTAGGTATACAAATATGCTTCGTTCGGGCACCCTTGTGGTAAGAAGTGTCTCCCCATCCCCAGACAGACACTTAATACTGTTAATCCCATCTCCCTTCCCCTCCCCCCCATAGTTTCCCACCACTGTCAGTCATTTTCTTATAGTATTACGTTGGATGTTCAAGGTCACTATATGAGTGAGAACATGTGATACTCAGATCTTTGTTTCTGTGAGAGGTCACTCAGTATTATAGACTCTAGTTCCATCCAGTTGCTGCGAAATTCATGATTTTATTCTTTTTCATGGCTGCGTAGTATTCCATCATGTATATGTACCACATTTTTTTTAATCCAGTCCTCTTTTGATGGACAGCATGATTGCTTCCAAGTTTTTGCTATTGTGAACAATGCTGTGATAAACATACATGTGCAGGTATCTTTCCTATAGAGCAATCTGAGTTCTTCAGGGTATATTCCCAGTAGGTGGATTGCAGTGTCATATGGGAGGTCAATATTTAGAGCTTTTAGGAATCGCCATACTGTTTTCCATAGAGGTTGCACTAGTTTGCACTCCCACCAGCAGTGTAGAAGTGTTCCCTTTTCGCCACACCCTCTCCAGCAACTGTTATTTTTTGAGTTATTGATAATTGCCATTCTGACTGGTGTTAGGTGGTATCTCAGTGTGGTTTTGATTTGCATCTCCCTGATGATTAGTGAGGTTGAACATTTCTTCATGTGTCTGTTGGCTGCTCGGATGTTTTTCTTTGAGAAGTGTCTGCTTTTTGTTTTCAAATGTTGTTTAATTGTACTTTTTGCTCTACAGAAAGAAGCTTCTAAATTTTAGAGTGTCAAATCTTACATCTGATTCTGACTTCTAGGTTCTGTTTTTCCCAGGATTAGCCATCTTCCTTAACTGTAGCTACACCGGTCCTTCCTATTTAACTATTTTGTACATGTTAGTAGGTAGGCTACAACCAGAGGTGGGGAGAAGGTAGTAGTTGGATAGTAGGAGGGTGCTGTGGGGAGATGGGGTGGGGGGAGAGAGAGAGAGCAACCGAAAACAAAATCTCTTAGCAGAACATGCTAGAGCTCCCTTTCCTGTCTTCAATCTTTGCATGGCCCTTTCTTTCTCCTTAGATCCTAGAAAGGCTAACTAGAAGGATGGGAGATGTTGGCTGTTTCTTCGGATCCCCGAGGGTCCTCCTTGATACCTCCTTAGAAATACTCCAGATTTGCTTTTCAACCACAAGTCCCATTTCTCACAGCTTCCCTGGGGTGGAGCTTTGGGCTCTTTTTACAAAAGCAAGACAAAACCTGGTGCTCTGTGGGAGAATTTCTTTATGCAATGACATGTTCCACTGGTGATGTGGAGGTCATTTTATGTGGTGCATCCACCCGACATAAAATAAAGGGGGAGAAAGGTATTCCCTTTTACATTGTTTTCTAATCTTTCTAATTGTATCAAGAAATCATTTATCATGTTAGTCTCTCTCTTTAATTGAGAGAAAATAGCCAGGTGTGGTGGCTCATGCCTGTAATTCCAGCATGTAATCCCTCCCTGTAATCCCAGGGAGGCGAAGGTGAGAGGATTGCCTGAGGCCAGGGATTCGAGACCAGTCTGGGCAACTTGGCGAGATCTCATCTCTACAGTAAATCAAAAAATTAGCAGGGTGTGGTGGCGCATGCCTGTAGTTTCAGTTACTTGGAAGGCTGAGGTGGAAGGATCGCCTGAGCCCAGCAGGTTGGGGCTGTGGTGGCCATGAGTGTGTCACTGCACTCCAGCCTGGGCAACAGAGTGAGACTCTAACTCAAAAAAAAAAAAAAAAAGAAAGAAAGAAAGAAAGAAAAGAGGCCTCAGGCTTGTGTTTTTTGGCAGACAACTACTTAACTAGAATTTAACAACATGCTGTTGTTCTCATTGTATTTATTTTCTACAGTTACATTCTATTTATGGCAAGTGATTCTGGTAGGGATTTAGAGTAGAGGTATACTGGTTTTCTTTTAAAAGTTATTTATTTTTAGAAAAACAGAGTCAACAGTAGTGCAGATGGCACTAGAATATAACAAAAATCATGCTGGTGATACTGCATGGGTGGGAGTTTGGGAAACAGGCCATCACCTACGTCCAAGTCTACACAGCATCCCATCAGCTCTGCTTCCCTTTACTCCACCTTTTATCCAGGGGCCTCCATTGCTTTTTTTTTTCCCCATAGATACAGGTTCTCACTCTCACCCAGGGAGTGGCATGATCATTGCTCACTGCAGCCTTGAACTCCTGGGCTCAAGAGATCCTCCCGATCCTGCTGCCTAAGTCTCCCAAGTAGCCGGGACTACAGGTGTGTACCACCATGCCCAGCTAATTTTTGTAGAGACAAGGTCTTTCTATGCTGCCCATTCTGGTCTCGAACTTCCTGGCCTCAAGAAATCCTCCCTCATCTGCCTCCCAATGAGTTGGGATTACAGGCGTGAGTCACCACCCCTGGCTTCACTGCCTTTTCTTTGCTCCCAGGAGGCTTCATTCTCTCCTGGTCCCAGTTCTAGCCCTTCTCCTACTCCCCCAATCACATCAATACAGACCCAGTCTTTTGAGCTCCCTTTTCTAAAGGAATCTATGTTGGGGTTTTAATGGGTGCTACCCACTCCTAGGCTCATTTTAATAATGACCTTGGGGATACGTGTCTCTCAATACAAGAGAGAAAATGGGAAGAGTCTGTCTGTGCTCAGATAGATCTCAGTCTAACTCCTGCCTTCGCCAAATATTAGCTGTTGCATTGGGTCATTCAGTTAATCCAAAAAAGTAAGTGTAATCCAAAAAAGTAAGTGTAACACACCGGGGATTTGGGGCTCTCTCTTAGGAGAGAGATGGATTGTGGCAGGATGATCCTGTGTCACCAAATGGGTCAGCCCTTCCCAGATCCCTTTACCAGTCTCCTTGCCCTCTCTCATTGTTTTTCCCCCTTGCTGGGAGGAAACAGTTTTCTGGGGACTCAGAGCCCTTCCAAAGTCTTCCCAGCATAGCAGCATTATTTACAATAGCCCGAAGTGAAACCACCCACATATTCATGAGTGGGAGGGTGGATTAAAAAAAGCTACCCTCGTTTCACAATGGAATACTATACAACAGTTAGGGCAAAGAACCACAGCTGTAAGAAACAGGATGGGTGAAACTCACAAGCATAGTGCTAGCAAAGGAAATCATACTGTGTGATTCTCTTCAAGTATAGTACAAAGACAGCCACAACGAATCTGTGGTGTTAGAAGTCAGGAGGTCACTCCCCCTTGAGTGAGTGTGCTTAGAAGAGGCAAGACGGCTGAGAGCTACCCATCCAAGGACTATTTGTTGATCTGGGCACTTGTCTTACAAGTCTGTTCACTTTGTTAAAACTCATTGAGCTGAACATCTGTGATCTATATACTTTTCTCTATGTCAGTTATTTTTCATTCAAAAATTTTAACTGGGAGCGGTGGCATGCCTCTGTAATCCCAGCTACTCAGGAGGTCAGGGTGAGAGGATCGCTTAAGGCCAGAATTTTGAGGCTGCAGTGAGCTATGATGGTGCCACTGCACTCCGCACTCCAGTCTGGGCAACAGAGCAAGATTCCCATCTCTAGGAAAAGAAAGAAAAGATAGAAAAAAAGAAAAAGTTTTAAAGAACACTATTATGAAAACAAACAAAACCTTTCCCACTATTATGTGGCCACAGTTCATTTTGATGATAGCAAAATGGAGGATTATTCTCTTAATTCATAAAAAGGAGAGGAAGATGCAGCAGGAGAAAGGGGACAGTGTGAAGAGCAGGACACAGAGAGAAAACAACTGAAGGACACCCTGGTTTGGACTTGCTCTGAGGAAAGTCTTCCCTCACGATGCAGGCAGATAGCAAGGTCAGGGGCCTGGTGAGATGAAAGCTCTACTGGGACTGGGCTCGGTGGCTCAGCCTGTAATCCCAGCACTTAGGGAGGCTGAGGCATGCGGATTGCCTAAGTCTGCGGGCTCAAGACCAGTCCAGGCAACTTGGTAAGACCTTGTCTCTACAATAAATCAAAAATGAAAAAAAAAATTAGCCATGCATGGTAGTGAGTGCCTGTAGTTCTGGCTACTTGGAAGATTGAGGCAGAAGAATCGCTGGAGCCCAGCAGGTTGACGCTGGGGTGGCCGGGAGTGTGCCACTGCTGTCCAGCCTGGGCGACAGACTGAGACTCCAACTCATAAAAAAAAAAAAAAGAAAACTCTACTGGCTTTCATGGAACTGGTCTCCACCATGGCTCCTCCTCACCTTCTTCCTCATTCCTTCAGTCCCACTTTCCCAAGGGGATTTGAGATCTAGGTGCACCAGCCCAGAATATAAAAGGTCATCCAGACAGAATCCAGAAACCAGAAGCTCAAGTGAAATTGCTTCAGGAGAGCAGTCGCCCACGTTGGATTCCAGGGAGCCTCAGGGGTGATTCTTCCTGTGATATTTGGAAGAATATTTATGGCTGCTGTAGGCGGTCTCTTTGTTAGTTATTTTTACTATGGGGCTCTGCGGCCTGGCAGTCCTGAGACGCCTGAGAGCCCCTATGAAGAAGGGAAGGGTGTGTGGGGACTGGTTGGGCAAGGCTGGTCTTGGAAGGAGAGATGTTTGAGCCCAAGAGGCAAGGAGGGAGCAGGAGTATGGGGCCCAGTAGAGGGGAGCAGGCTCATGCTGGAATGACACCTGAAGGGTGTTGTGCTTATGTCCCCCTTTTGTTTAAAACTTTTTAAAAATGTGTGTAAGCACACACACACACACAGTCTTTACAGCTAACCCTGTATCTCAGTGCTTGGCCTTGCGGGCCACGTTTTCAGATGTTCTCTGAATCCTCCACTGGGATCTCCGGAGGGTGTTTCTGTCACCAGAGTCCTTAGAGCAGCAGAGTGATGGTTTGGGTACATAGGGTCAGAGGCAGGAGCTTCTGGGAAGATCGTTGCTCAGGACAAGGCAGTCGTGGGAAGCACCAAGTGCTGGAAATGCCAGGAAGCACACAGGTCAGGAGGGTTGTGGAAGAGCCACCAGGTGGCGGGTCTGCACGGATGGAGTTTCCCAGGGAAATGTGTGAGCTATGTGTCGCGGCCTTCCCTTCCCCATAAACCATCAGAAAAACTGCAAAGAGAGAAGAGTGCTTGGTGTGAGGGTTTCTCATGGAAAGCAGTGAGGGCTCTGCAGCATGTCCTGCTGGTGGGTGTGGAGGATACAGGGGTGGAAGGGGAAATTCCGGCCTTCTGGTTGCCCCTAAAATGCTGCTCTCAACAAAGGAATGTGCACACCCGAACTCTCTTCCTCCTTTTCTGTTTGACTACAGTGCTGAGTCTGAAACATAGAGGGTGGAGACTCGCACATGTGTGGAATAATTAGACAGTTACCGAATGATTCCATCCATTGATCCAACAACACTCTCCAATGCTGTATGGGGCACTCTCCAATGCCGTATGTGCATGGGGCACGCAAGCACCACTTCCTTCCACAAGGCTCACTGTTTCCAGAGACAGGCCTGAGCCACGAGTCCCAGGGAGAGGCCTACTGTGGGAGAGAGGTCAAGGCCAGCGTGGAAGGACTCCAGAGGTGTGATAGGCTCCCATGGATGGGGTGGGAAGAGCTTCTCAAAGGAGAGCACTGAGAGAGGAGAGGATGTCTCTAGGAACAAAGGAGCTTTGAAGCTGAGAGTCAGTAGGAGTGAGGGTAGGAAAGGATGAAATGCACGTGGAGGAGGAGGAGGCAGGGCAGAACAAACTGGGGAGTGGGGCCTCATCACACAGGGCTGGGATATCACGCCAAGAAGTGTGGGGGTTTTCCATGGGTGATGTGGTAGACACTGAGGATTTCTGAAGTGGTAGGATTCAGTCAAGGGTCTCCCCTCCCCACTTCATATGTTGAAGTCCTTACCCCGGATGTGATGGTATTTGAAGATGGGACCTTTGGGAAGTAGTTAGGTTCGATGAAGTCATGAGAGTGGAGCCCTCATGATGGGATCAGTGGCTTAATAAGAAAAGACACCGGAAAGCCTTTTCTCCCCCTCCCCATTGTGAGGCTAGTGAGAAGACGGCCATCTGCAAGCCAGGAAGAGAGTCCTCACCAGAAGTCAACCATGCTGGCACCCTGATTTCAGACTTGTGAGAAATAGCTTTCTATTGTTTAAACCCCCCAGTCGTGTTTGGAGGGAGTCAGGCTAAGAAGCCATTGTAATCTTGCAGGTCAGTTGTATGAGGGACTAGATAAAAAGAATATTGGGATTATCTGGAACAGCTGCCACTACTTTATATGTTTACCGAGGGCTTTCTGTGTGCCATGTAAAGGTGCTGAGTTCTTTACTAGAGCCCTCTCATTCACTCCTCCATAGAAGGGATTGCTGTTCTAGCCATTTTACAGGTGAGAAAACTGAGGCTTAGAGAAGTATAACAACCTGTGTAAACAGGTAAGTGGCAGAACCAGGACTGGAAAGCGGTCTGGCCTCACAGCCTGCTCTAACTACTCTACCACTGTGATCTATGCTGAATCCAGGCCTCCCATGATTTCAACTATCCCTGAAGAAAGGGCATTCCCCAATCTCCTCAAAGGTCAATGAAGTCACAGATGTCCACTATTAGGGAGCTGTGTGGAGTAAATTGCCTGAATCACAGCACCCTTTGTCCTCATTGCAGGATGATGTGACAAGTGTGTCCAGGACAAAGTGGGGAACTGAGACAGGGCTGAGAATGGTTGGGTAAGGGGAAGGAGGGTGGGTATTCTGGGTAAGGTGCCTGGAGAGTCGGAAGCAGCTCTGTAAGGGCTCATGGCTGACTCAGAAGGACAGCGCCTGTGCGTTGGGAACCACTGACAGCTGCACCTTGTTTTTGAAAGACACCAGGGCCAGGTGAGAACAGGCAAGGTGGGAGTATCAGCCCACACTCAGGAGAGCCTGCCAGGTGTCAGAAGCTAACAGGGATGTGACTTTGGTGATGGTGATGGTCGACTGCCTGCCCTTTGAACCAGAACATTTTTGAGCGCATCCCCCGCCTGTTCTTAGGGACCTCTTTGGGCTTCCTCATGGCAGAGTGCATAGGTGGTGGTTGCTGGTCTCAGCAACTTGAGGGATCCCTGAGACCCATTAATTGGAACTCCTGGATCTCACTACTTTATTAGCCTCTCTCTGCTTGAACACAGTAACTCTTTAAAGGTTCCCTCCTTCCTCATGGAGTTCTGGACATTTCTGGGGGGTGTCTGATGTGGCCTCAGGCCTCTCCTGCTTCAAAATGTGGATTCCCCCTCCCACTATCTCCTAGTGTGCTCTTAGGAGTTGGAATCCCATTTGTATACATGTTAAAAGTATTTCCTCCTGAAGTTAGTCAGCTCCATGTACATCGGGGAATACAACGAGCCTTGGATGCATCACCTAACACTATATATGAGAGGCGTCCAGCTCTGAGTGCTGTCCCCACTGGGACTCCTGATCTAGAAGGAGAAGGGCAGGTGGGACACAGCATCTGTGAAGCACCTGCTGTAATGGTGAGTCTCTTCTGGGCAGCTTAGGCATCTCATTTCATTTAGTCTGGCCCTTGAGGTAGACATTACTAGCCTCATTTTGTAGGTAAGGGAACTGAGGCATAGTTGGCACAATTGGAAAGCAGCAGAACTGGCCAGGTCTGCCTGGCTCAGAAGCCCCTTCCATCACATCATTTTATCTTTCTTCCCCTTCCTTTCCATGTTGTCGAGAAGGAAGTACTGCTAGGAACATGGTCACATCGATTCTGAGCTGAGACTGGCACTTGGAGAGCTGGGTTCTCCACCAGGAGACCTTAATTCTTGCTACAACTCTACGCATCCCTCTGGGCCTCAGGTCTGTCATCCATAAAATGGGAGGGTTGCTCTGCTCATCTCCAAGGTCCTTCCAGCAGTGACAACGGTGAAAGGATAAAGTGGCTTGCTCAACCCATTCCTCTTTGGGATGGCGAGACCTGATTTGTGGCTCTTTATCCCCTCAACCTCATCAAGGATGGTCCCAGGCACACATGGGTGACCCTAGACCCTAGGCAGGTACCGTTCATATGCTGGAGGTCTGCATGCTGAGTGTGAGCACTGGAGGGTGATACAGAGGGCCTTCGCAGGTGGACCTGAGCTGCTTCCCTAGAAAGAGGAACCAGCCGGGCTCGGTGGCTCAGCCTGTAATCCCGCACCTTTGAGAGGCTGAGGTGAGTG